>NC_135914.1:4763661-4776161 GCF_964194155.1 Cetorhinus maximus | reverse complement strand
GCCGTTGAATTAGCGACTTTTCCAAGCGCAGCTGCCAGGTTGATAATTTCACGTGAATTACGAGCCGATCCATAAGGGAGCAAAGCAATCATCCAGAATCGTTCCGATTCCGAGATGCCACGGCGATGTAGGCGCCGATGTGGGTGCATATCTGATTTACCTATATGGCGAAGATAGGGATTTAAGTATGCTAGGTAGCAATAGCCACTCCAGGTGGGAGTAGCTTTGTTCTTTTCCGAATTTCCTACAGGCATGTTAGAGGAAAAGGACAGCTGAGGCATCCCAGGTAACCAGGGGTAAGCTTTATCTCCACAAACCCAACATGTACCATTAAGAGGGTCTGGTGGATGTTCAGCACATGTGGGCTTTCGAACAGATAGGTGAAAGATGTATGATACTGCAGTATGACAGGAGCTTCGTCCCAGATCATAAGTGCTGAATGTAAGGTTGGAACACCAACAGGTGGCGTTTACCGGCTCTAGTGGGCATCTAATTCTAATCCCATGTTCTGTATAGTTCCACCCATTGGCAGGTGGATAGCGACGGAACCAACCCCTAATCATATTGTGCTGTGGTGTTACAATATCAAAAGTTCGAACGTCAGCATAGTCAGTGTCATTTAAAGGAACAGCACGCCAATTACCCATCTCTCCACCATGTTGGGGAGTCTGGGCGCATATCCAACAGGCACCTTGTCCTACCTCTCTAGCATAGGTGCGGCATAGAGACAAAAAGTGTTGGGAATCCTTTGGGTACACCCCACAAAATATAGCAAAAAGACAGAATATAGCAAAAGGCAGTATCCGATACATAATGCAAATTAGTTCACTGATAATGACGGTTATAGGACTGCTGGACAATGTTTTTTTACAATGAGTGGTGTGGTCCCAATCTTCCTTCCCTTTAATCTTCAGGGCCATTCAAGTTGTTAGCAGCACAAGGTAGGGTCCTTTCCACCCTCTCATGCAATTCAGCTGCTGTTTTGCATAGAGGAAAATGAGTACAAATCCAACATTTAGTCTGATTAACTTGCGAGGCTACGGCCTGCATTCGTTGAACCGCAGAATTGGTATTCCATGCCCCCGCAAGGACCACGCGGGACAGGATCCAAGTCAGAGTCAGCATTCTGACGGCTCAGTTAAAGTTCTTGCACAAGCACTTCCGTCCGAGGTCAGCGTCCGCTTGACGTGCGATGCGTGGATCCACAAGGGCGTCCTTCAACCTTTACGGCCATATGGGTGGTGAGCAGGACTTGGAAAGGCCCTTCCCATCGAGGTTCCAAATAGTTCTTTCTCCTGAAGGTCTTTACTAGCATTAGGTCCCCGGGCTGGTATTGATGGCAATCTTCAATGGTGGGCTTTTTCTGAGCTTCTACTACCTGTATATGCAAGCTTTTGAGACAGTTAGGGTGAGAGCGCATAGTCATGAACACCAAGGGTAGAGCTTCAGGCCCTTTCAAACTGGTTTCTTCACATAATTTAGCTCGTTTGTTTTTCAGAATACCATTTTGTCTTTCCACCGCCCCAGTAGACTGGGGGTGGTATGGGCAGGAAAGGTGATGGTTGCATTGTAAGGCCTTCAACAGTTCCTTTATCACTTTAGCAGTAAAATGAACAACAATTTTACAACAACAACAGCATCATTTCGTCGGGTGGGATACGCCTCCACCCATCGCGAGAACAAACATACTAGAACTAAAACATAATTATATTCCATACATTTAGGCATTTGTATAAAGTCCATTTGTAGGTGTACAAATGGGCCCCATAGCTGGGGTCCCATACCAGCAGTCACTGTGGGCGTTTTGCCTGGGTTATGTCATTGACATAGGTATGACAGGTATTACTAATACAATGCCTATTAGCATATTACTATTCACTATACATTCAACATTCATTCTGCATACAGGTGTTAAACCCCTGAGCTGGCAACCGGTCAAGTCATGATTCTTGTGTCGTGAGAGATTCAATAAATGCTCATTAGTTACCCATAAAGGGACTACCCCTTCTTTAGTATGTCTTAAATTTTCTCGGGCTTGTTCCAGTGCCCAAGATCCATAGGTGTTGCATACAGCATTTCTGCTTGCTTCGTCTGAAATATTTTTTCCTATTTCCATTAATTTATTGATAGTCCCCGCATGACTTTCGAGCACGGTAGCCAGGCTTTGGATTAACCAATGATGTCCCTAAATTGAATATCATAGTGGCATCATTTATCAGGCTGCGCTTAACGCGGTTCCCTCCCGAGCCTGATCGCATCTCGCCACTGAACTGAACTGCTTCAGTCATCACCTGGCATGTCAGAGCCGTATAGAGTGCTTGGGTATAGGTTGAGTACCATTGGGGCAGGACGACACCGGATACATTCTAGACTATGGGTACCAGCTCATGGTGTACATTATCATACAAAACTTCTGATTAACCAGTACCAAACCATTTGCCGGTCCTGGATGCATAGTTGGACAAGATGGATCAGTCGGTGTGGTTTGAGGGGCTTCAATTATCTTTACTCAGACTGTGAAAGTAGAGGTGGGGGGTGGCTGGGTAGTGGCGGACCTCCCATGCTCGATCTGAAGCAAACCCTTACTACAATTCGAAAGCACTTGTTCTCCTACTGTTACATTTATCATTCCTCGTTGCGTGTCGCATTCGGCACTGTCCATGCTGTACCAAAGTTCCTCCTGCAGTGCGGGATGAGCAGTGATGATCCCCGACCTTGTTGCCTGTACTGATAGGCCCACGACCAGGATCGTAGATCTGTGGAGACATTAACATTGGTTCCCGTTCTCCGGGTTACCGCTTGGTCAATTGTCATGTATCTTTAACTGTGTGTAATGCCTCCATTTACTTCCCGTTCTCATATCTACAAGTGCACGTGTATCACCTGTCATAATTACCTCGTATGGTCCATTGTTGCTCTTTGGATTTGCCTGTTTCCATATCCTTAATCATCTGTCAGTCTCTAACTTCCTCTCTCAACTTATGTAATTACCTACTTAATTCCCTTTCATTGTCCTGCATTCTTCCTTTCTGTGGCCCTACACCTCCTACTATAATACCTTCAGGTAATAGCATGGCCCTTTCCTGTCATCATTTCAAATGGGGTGAACCTGTCGGTCCTGCTTGGGGTAGCCCACGGCGCATTAGAATATTGGGCTGTTCCCTGTCTCTTGATTGATTTTTTTTTTAAAGTTCAGTTCATCCTTTCCACCCTCCCTGGACTCTGAGGGTGGTGAGGAATATGGAATTTCTGTTTAATATTCATAAGATTTCACACTTCTTTAATGACTCTCCCTGTGAAATTAGTTCCCTGACCTGAATCCATTTGGGTAGGCACCCCCACTCCTTCCAGTTTACTCTCTCCTGCTGCTGTCTCATGTCCGACCTCAATTCCTTAAACAACTCTACAGTGCACCTTCTTATCCTATCTTTCAATGACTCGGTATCCTCACTTCCAGTGATCATTCTCTCTGGGAACCGCTTAAATCTGCCTGTCCTCAAGGTGTTAATCCTATGGTTTTACTTTTTGTAGCTCACAGGCACATTAATATAATCAGTAATACATCTATTTAGCCTTTTTCCAGCTTTCCCTTTACCTGTATCCATCTTGTGGTAAATTGTTGTTAAGTATTATTTCTCCTTACATTTCAATTCCTGAACTACAGATTCCTCATAGTTTTACCTCTAAGTTTTCTTTCCTGACCATGGTCATCCTAAGGTTCTCTTGAGTTCAGTTTCTCTATTGTCTTGGATTGTTTAAAATGTTTGCTTACTCTTTAGGCCATATTAACTATTCCATTTCAATGGGGATCTCTGTCTCTAGATCTTTGCTTATCTCCCCCTGTGCAGTTCCAATGCCTCAGTTGATGGCCAGATTATCAAATTAATTTCCCTTAAAACAGTTTGTACATTATGTCCTCTTTCCTTGACTCATTCTCCCACTTTCCTCATAGCAGTTTACACTTGCAACAGCTACCATCTTATCTTGTTCAGGTTGTCTGGAGAGACTTTACAATCCAATAAAGTATTTTAATAACAGTTTTAAAACAGAAATCAGGTATTGACATGTTTTGCTTCCTTTTCTTCTTCTCAAAGATTTTATTGTCTTAAAAGTAACCCAATAAATTGTGTCTGACCCTTTTCTTTTAGAATTATCATTATTATCCAGATTCATTAACTCGGCCAAAAATTGGATTTCTGCCAAACTTTGCCAAGGTCTTGAGCTTAGCTTCATATTTTGGGAACAGACTTACAAACACAAAAGCTTGCAGCATTTGAATTAGTGCCAATTGTTGTCAGACCTTTTAAAATGAAAATTCCCTTTTGAGAACTTTATCAAGAACCAAACTCCAAATTTTTAAACTTTGTAAAAACTGTAATCTACACTATCAAAATTAAAACAACCGCTTTTTCATGTGTAATGATTTGTATCCAAGTTATAATTTCCGTATGTTTATCGACACATTATTTATCTTAGATAGCATCCTAGTGATTCAAAAGTAACCTGTTAAATTACACTGCACTTTACATCTCAAGATTGTCCCCAATTCAAATTTCAGTGCTTTTGGGAAGCAGATTTCCTTAAATATTTAATTCATCTCTTCTTAAGAAACCCCTTTTTATCCATTGGAACCACCTAGACCTTGTGTTTATGTCTTTTCGTTTTCCTAGAATCATTCTGAATTTCAAGTAATTTCTTTTTCTCAGAATTTTAGAATACTAACTCGTATGTATTAATCCCAATCAGCTTGGAAGCTGATGATAAGGGTTATTCCCTACTAGTCTGAAAGGTGGGTGGTACAAAGGTTGGTTCATCTCAAACAAAGGCAAGACCTGTTTTATCTTTACATTACCTTCAAATTACGATTTTTGCCAGAAATTTCAACTCAAACATTATACTCAAAACTTTGGAGTATTTGAATAAACTTTTCCTTTAATCTAATATGGGGCTTTCGACTCAAGTGCTCAACTACGCACACAAAAGACAATTCAGGGAAGAACAACTACACACACAAGACAATTCAGGGAAGAAAACACATTAAGACTCACATACAAATGCTTCATTGCACACAAACAAACACATAGATAAAGGTATGTATCGATACTCCTCTAATATTGAACTTAACTCTAAACGAAGCTTCGAGTAGCAGTGGGGGGAATAAAGGGATCTTGAAGGCTCCACCTATAGGGACCTTCAAACTGACAAAAGCTCACATTTTCTCTGCTGCTGCTTGCAAATTGCTCATTAACCCTACTAGGGGTACCCTCTCTCTCTCTCTCTCTCTCTCTTCAGCACAAACAGCCCTTGTAACTTAGGTCAATTCATTCTTTTTTTTTAAGTTACAGAAAATTCAGTAGCGGACTATCTACCTCCCTTAAAACATATTATAAGCGCTCAAATCTGTCCCGATTAAAAGTTCCAGCTGGTGGGAAGCTCTCTCCTTTACTTTGAGTCCATTTAACCCAATCAGAAACATATTGGACATTTTCAGGACCGTAATGGACACAAAAGAAAAACACAGAAATTACTTACTTTTCACCTCCAGGGGACTCAAACCCTTGGGTATACTACTACTACTTTTTTTTTTCGTTTTCTTACCCATCTTCAAAGTTCCTGATTTAAGCTCCGGTTTCGCCGGTTTCGGTTTGTTCTTAGTACTTTGAGAAGCGGGGGGAGTGGCAGAGCCCGCTCTACTGTTGCGATCTCCCATTTTTCTGAAAATAAAACACAATTAAGAGCACGGTGCATTTCCTACCCTATGCGCTCACCGGTGTTTAAGAATTCCTCAACAATTCCTCCAAATCCTTGGGTCTTTCAAATCTTTTTGGTCGGTAGCTAGCCTTTTTGCAAGCACTCCCCCTTCCAGCTAGGATGCTTGTTCGTCCCCCTTTCACCTCTCCAACTTAAGAGGTAGCTGGGACGCTATTTAACTGCACTCCCCCTTTTCAGCTAGGTTGCAGTTCGCACTCTCCCTAACTTGGGAGAGGTATTCCTCCCTTTTTTCCATGAGGGTTCTTTTTTTTAGAGATCCGATGGCCCAGGATTTCAATCACCTCTCCAACTTAAGAGGTTACTGGGCATTAGTCGGATCCCACCTTCGTCGCCAATTTGTCATGGAAATCGGAGTGAACACTCAGACCCAGGAGGTTTGTCTCGGAAGCCTTTATTAATCATGATATCACGGAGAGCCCAGTAGCATACAAGGTAGCTAGCTGACACTCTGAGGAAGTATCAGAGCACACACGTATTTATAGTAGAAGTTGTACGTATCAAAGAGCTTGAAGGTGATAAGGCTGTCTAACTTTCAATGATCAATTACATTGAGAATCATTGTCACACAATTAGTCTATTCTAAGTTTATGACTATACAGGATATTGGGGGAAGCTCACGTAGTAATAAAAGTGAGACAGAGAATAGATAACCATGCTTGACGTTATCTTTAGTGCTAGGGGGTGTACACTCTAGAGAACAGATGACCATTGCTTGATCCTGGGGGCAGACATCCCAGCCCCATCTCAAGGACTCCAGGAAGCCTGCCCATGACACTCCCCTTTCTCCCCTCCTGCTCAATTAGCTGGCAGCTGCAGGTGTGCCTGCTAGAACAAAAGAGGGAACTGTGCTGTAGTATTCCACTATGGTGCTGGCGAGAGAGGGAACTGTGCTGTAGTGTTCCACTATGGTGCTTTTGAGAGAGGGAACTGTGCTGTAGTATGCCACTATGGTGCTAACTGTTTAACCCTTGGTTGACTTGTAGATGTATTTTATTCTTCCACATTCACTCTGTTTCCCTCTGTTTGGCTCTGTTTGGCTCTGTTTGGCTCTGATTGGCTCTGTTTTGCTCTGTTTGGCTCTGTTTGGCTTGGTTTGGCTCTGTTTGGCTCTGTTTTGCTCTCTTTTACTCTGTTTGGTTCTCTTTTGCTCTGTTTGGCTCTGTTAGGTTCTCTTTTGCTCTGTTTGGCTCTGTTTGACTCTGTTTTGCTCTTTCTGGCTCTGTTTGCCTCTCTTTTGCTCTGTTTGGCTCTGTTTGGCTCTGTTTCCCTCTGTTTTGCTCTGTTTGGCTCTGTTTCCCTCTGTTTCCCTCTGTTTTGCCCTGTTTGGCTCTGGTTGGCTCTGTTTCCCTCTGTTATGCTCTGTTTGGCTCTGTTTCCCTCTGTTTTGCTCTGTTTGGCTCTGTTTGGCTCTCTTTTGCTCTGTTCGGCTCTGTTTGGCTCTCTTTTGCTCTGTTTGGCTCTGTTTGGCTCTGTTTGACTCTGTCTTCCACTGTTTTGCTCTGTTTGGCTCAGTTTGGCTCTCCTTTGCTCTGTTTGGCTCTCTTTGGCCCTGTTTGGCTCTGTTTACCTCTGTTTCCTCTTTTTGGCTATGTTTGGCTCTGTTTTGCTCTGTTTGGCTCTGTTTGGCTCTGTTTCACTCTGTTTCCCTCTGTTTGGCTCTGTTTGGCTCTGTTTGGCTCTGATTGGCTCTGTTTTGCTCTGTTTGGCTCTGTTTGGCTTGGTTTGGCTCTGTTTGGCTCTGTTTTGCTCTGTTTGGCTCTCTTTTGCTCTGTTTTGCTCTGTTTGGCTCTGTTAGGTTCTCTTTTGATCTGTTTGGCTCTGTTTGACTCTGTTTTCCTCTGTTTTGCTCTTTCTGGCTCTGTTTGCCTCTCTTTTGCTCTGTTTGGCTCTGTTTGGCTCTGTTTCCCTCTGTTTTGCTCTGTTTGGCTCTGTTTGGCTCTGTTTGGCTCTGTTTCGCTCTGTTTCCCTCTGTTTTGCCCTGTTTGGCTCTGTTTGGCTCTGTTTTGCTATGTTTGCCTCTGGTTTGCTCTGTTTGCCTCTGTCTGGCTCTGTTTGGCTCTCTTTTGCTCTGTTTGGCTCTGTTTGGCTCTGTTTGGCTCTGTTTTCCTCTGTTTTCCTCTGTTTGGATCTGTTTGGCTCTCTTTTGCTCTGTTTGGCTCTGTTTGGCTCTGTTTGGCTCTGTTTTGCTCTGTTTGGCTCTGATTTGCTCTGTTTGGCTCTGTTTGGCTCTCTTTTGCTCTGTTTGGCTCTGTTTGGCTCTGATATCCTCTGTTTTCCTCAGTTTGGATCTCTTTGGCTCTCCTTTGCTCTGTTTGGCTCTGTTTGACTCTGTTCTGCTCTGTTTGGCTCTCTTTTGCCATGTTTGGCTCTGTTTTGCTCTGTTTCGCTCTGTTTGGCTCTGATTTGCTCTGTTTGGCTCTGTTTGGCTCTGTTTTGCTCTGTGTGGCTCTGTTTGACTCTGTCTTCCTCTGTTTTTCTCTGTTTGGCTCACTCAGTTTGGCTCTGTTTCGCTCTGTTTCGCTCTGTTTGGCTCTGGTTGGCTCTGTTTTGCTCTGTTTCGCTCTGTTCCGCTCCGTTTGGCTCTGTTTTGCTCTCTTTCACTCTGTGTGGCTATGTTTGGCTCTGTTTGGCTCTGCTTTGCTTTGTTTCGCACTGTTCTGCTCTGTTTGGCTCTGTTTGGCTCTGTTAGGCTCTGGTTTACTCTGTTTTGCTCTGCTTGGCTCTGTTTGGCTCTGTTTCGCTCTGCTTCCCTCTGTTTTGCTTTCTTTGGCTTTGTTTGGTTCCGTTTGGCTCTGTTTGGCTCTCTTTTGCTCTGTTTGGCTCTGTTTGACTCTGTTTCACTCTGTTGCACTCTGTTTGGCTCAGTTTTGCTCTGTTTGGCTCTGTTCCACTCAGATTGGCTCTATTTGGCTCTGTTTGGCTCTCTTTGGTTCTGTTCTGCTCTGTTTGGCTGTGTTTGAGTCTGTCTTCCTCTGGTTTGCTCATTTTGGCTCTGTTTGGCTCTCTTTTGCTCTGTTTGGCTCTGTTTTGCTCTGCTTGGCTCTGTTTGGCTCTGTTTGGCTCTGCTTCCCTCTGTTTTGCTCTCTTTGGCTTTGTTTGGTTCCGTTTGGCTCTGCTTGGCTCTCTTTTGCTCTGTTTGGCTCTGTTTGGCTCTGTTTCGCTCTGTTGCGCTCTGTTTGGCTCTGTTTTGCTCTGTTTCGCTCTGTTCCGCTCAGATTGGCTCTGTTTGGCTCTGTTTGGCTCTCTTTGGCTCTGTTCTGCTCTGTTTGGCTGTGTTTGAGTCTGTCTTCCTCTGTTTTGCTCTGTTTGGCTCTCTTTTGCTCTGTTTGGCTCTGTTTTGCTCTGTTTGGCTCTGTTTCGCTCTGTTTCCCTCTGTTTTGCTTTCTTTGGCTTTGTTTGGTTCCGTTTGGCTCTGTTTGGCTCTCTTTTGCTCTGTTTGGCTCTGTTTGACTCTGTTTCACTCTGTTGCACTCTGTTTGGCTCAGTTTTGCTCTGTTTGGCTCTGTTCCACTCAGATTGGCTCTATTTGGCTCTGTTTGGCTCTCTTTGGTTCTGTTCTGCTCTGTTTGGCTGTGTTTGAGTCTGTCTTCCTCTGGTTTGCTCATTTTGGCTCTGTTTGGCTCTCTTTTGCTCTGTTTGGCTCTGTTTTGCTCTGTTTGGCTCAGTTTTGCTCTGTTTCAATCTGTTCCACTCAGATTGGCTCTATTTGGCTCTGTTTGGCTCTCTTTGGTTCTGTTCTGCTCTGTTTGGCTGTGTTTGAGTCTGTCTTCCTCTGGTTTGCTCATTTTGGCTCTGTTTGGCTCTCTTTTGCTCTGTTTGGCTCTGTTTTGCTCTGCTTGGCTCTGTTTGGCTCTGTTTGGCTCTGCTTCCCTCTGTTTTGCTCTCTTTGGCTTTGTTTGGTTCCGTTTGGCTCTGCTTGGCTCTCTTTTGCTCTGTTTGGCCCTGTTTGGCTCTGTTTCGCTCTGTTGCACTCTGTTTGGCTCTGTTTTGCTCTGTTTCGCTCTGTTCCACTCAGATTGGCTCTGTTTGGCTCTGTTTGGCTCTCTTTGGCTCTGTTCTGCTCTGTTTGGCTGTGTTTGAGTCTGTCTTCCTCTGTTTTGCTCTGTTTGGCTCTCTTTTGCTCTGTTTTGCTCTGTTTTGCTCTGTTTGGCTCTGTTTGGCTCTGTTTCGCTCTGCTTCCCTCTGTTTTGCTCTGTTTGGCTTTGTTTGGTTCTGTTTGGCTCTGTTTGGCTCTCTTTTGCTCTGTTTTGCTCTGTTTGGCTCTGTTTTCCTCTGTTTTGCTCTTTCTGGCTCTGTTTGCCTCTCTTTTGCTCTGTTTGGCTCTGTTTGGCTCTGTTTCCCTCTGTTTGGCTCTGTTTGGCTCTGTTTGGCTCTGTTTGGCTCTGTTTCCCTCTGTTTGGCTCCGTTTGGCTCTGTTTGGCTCTGTTTCCCTCTGTTTTGCTCTGTTTGGCTCTGTTCGGCTCTGTTTGGCTCTCTTTTGCTCTGTTTGGCTCTGTTTGACTCTGTCTTCCACTGTTTTGCTCTGTTTGGCTCAGTTTGGCTCTCCTTTGCTCTGTTTGGCTCTCTTTGGCCCTGTTTGGCTCTGTTTACCTCTGTTTCCTCTTTTTGGCTCTGTTTGGCTCTGTTTTGCTCTGGCTCTGTTTGGCTCTGTTTCACTCTGTTTCCCTCTGTTTGGCTCTGTTTGGCTCTGTTTGGCTCTGTTTTCCTCTGTTTGGCTCTGTTTGGCTCTGCTTTGCTCTCTTTGGCCCTGTTTTGCTATGTTTGCCTCTGGTTTGCTCTGTTTGCCTCTGTCTGGCACTGTTTGGCTCTCTTTTGCTCAGTTTGGCTCTGTTTTCCTCTGTTTTCCTCTGTTTGGATCTGTTTGGCTCTCTTTTGCTCTGTTTGGCTCTGTTTGGCTCTGTTTGGCTCTGTTTTGCTCTGTTTTGCTCTGTTTGGCTCTGATTTGCTCTGTTTGGCTCTGCTTGGCTCTCTTTTGCTCTGTTTGGCTCTGATATCCTCTGTTTTCCTCAGTTTGGATCTCTTTGGTTCTCCTTTGCTCTGTTTGGCTCTGTTTGACTCTGTTCTGCTCTGTTTGGCTCTCTTTTGCCATGTTTGGCTCTGTTTTGCTCTGTTTGGCTCTGTTTGGCTCTGATTTGCTCTGTTTGGCTCTGTTTGGCTCTGTTTTGCTCTGTTTGGCTCTGCTTGACTCTGTCTTCCTCTGTTTTTCTCTGTTTGGCTCACTCAGTTTGGCTCTGTTTTGCTCTGTTTCGCTCTGTTCCGCTCTGTTTGGCTCTGTTTTGCTCTCTTTCACTCTGTGTGGCTATGTTTGGCTCTGTTTGGCTCTGTTTTGCTTTGTTTCGCACTGTTCCGCTCTGTTTGGCTCTGTTTGGCTCTGTTAGGCTCTGATTTACTCTGTTTTGCTCTGCTTGGCTCTGTTTGGCTCTGTTTCACTCTGCTTCCCTCTGTTTTGCTTTCTTTGGCTTTGTTTGGTTCCGTTTGGCTCTGTTTGGCTCTCTTTTGCTCTGTTTGGCTCTGTTTGGCTCCGTTTTACTCCGTTGCGCTCTGTTTGGCTCAGTTTTGCTCTGTTTGGCTCTGTTCCACTCAGATTGGCTCTATTTGGCTCTGTTTGGCTCTCTTTGGTTCTGTTCTGCTCTGTTTGGCTGTGTTTGAGTCTGTCTTCCTCTGGTTTGCTCATTTTGGCTCTGTTTGGCTCTCTTTTGCTCTGTTTGGCTCTGTTTTGCTCTGCTTGGCTCTGTTTGGCTCTGTTTGGCTCTGCTTCCCTCTGTTTTGCTCTCTTTGGCTTTGTTTGGTTCCGTTTGGCTCTGCTTGGCTCTCTTTTGCTCTGTTTGGCTCTGTTTCGCTCTGTTGCACTCTGTTTGGCTCTGTTTTGCTCTGTTTCGCTCTGTTCCGCTCAGATTGGCTCTGTTTGGCTCTGTTTGGCTCTGTTCTGCTCTGTTTGGTTGTGTTTGAGTCTGTCTTCCTCTGTTTTGCTCTGTTTGGCTCTCTTTTGCTCTGTTTGGCTCTGTTTTGCTCTGTTTGGCTCTCTTTTGCTCTGTTTTGCTCTGTTTGGCTCTGTTAGGTTCTCTTTTGATCTGTTTGGCTCTGTTTGACTCTGTTTTCCTCTTTTTGCTCTTTCTGGCTCTGTTTGCCTCTCTTTTGCTCTGTTTGGCTCTGTTTGGCTCTGTTTCCCTCTGTTTTGCTCTGTTTGGCTCTGTTTCGCTCTATTTCCCTCTGTTTTGCCCTGTGTGCTCTGGTTGGCTCTGTTTCCCTCTGTTATGCTCTGTTTAGCTCTCTTTGGCTCTGTTTGGCTCCGTTTGGCTCTGTTTGGCTCTGTTTCCCTCTGTTTTGCTCTGTTTGGCTCTGTTTGGCTCTCCTTTGCTCTGTTCGGCTCTGTTTGGCTCTCTTTTGCTCTGTTTGGCTCTGTTTGGCTCTGTTTGACTCTGTCTTCCACTGTTTTGCTCTGTTTGGCTCAGTTTGGCTCTCCTTTGCTCTGTTTGGCTCTCTTTGGCCCTGTTTGGCTCTGTTTACCTCTGTTTCCTCTTTTTGGCTCTGTTTGGCTCTGTTTTGCTCTGTTTGGCTCTGTTTGGCTCTGTTTCACTCTGTTTCCCTCTGTTTGGCTCTATTTGGCTCTGTTTGACTCTGTTTTGCTCTGTTTGGCTCTGTTTGGCTCTGCTTTGCTCTCTTTGGCCCTGTTTTGCTATGTTTGCCTCTGGTTTGCTCTGTTTGCCTCTGTCTGGCTCTGTTTGGCA
>NC_135914.1:4725309-4763461 GCF_964194155.1 Cetorhinus maximus | reverse complement strand
TAAGGTTTCATCCGAAAGATGGCACCATCGACTGTGTGGCACTCCCTCAGCGCTGAACCGGGAGAGTCCGCCTGGGTTTTGCACTCGAGTCTCCAGAGAGTGTGATTTGAACCCACAACCTTCTGGCCTGGGAGGGAGAGGGAGAGAGGGAGAGAGGGAAGGAAGGGAGAGAGGGAATGGAAGGAAGGGAAGAAAGGGAGAGAGGGAGAGAGGGAAGGAAGGGAGAGAGGGAAGGGAAGGAAGGGAGAGAGGGAGGGAGGGAAGGAAGGGAGAGAGGGAGAGAGGGAGGGAGGGAAGGAAGAGGGGTCATCTGAACCACCGGCTGCCACAGAAAATCTGGAGAATGATCCGCAGAGACCAGTTCGGGGAGCAACAGGTTGTTTTGAAACAGATTGTTGAACTGCAGCCACGGTTTCTCTCTCCACCACAGGCACACACATACACACACACAGTCTCAACTACACCAAGCTTCTGAAATGGAGCTTGTTCGTTGGACTGTCATCCAGTTGCGAAAAAAGTGCCAAGTTGGGCACCTGGGGGGCGCGGTGAAAGACTTCAGTCAGAGTACTAACGTTTCAAGTCGGTATGACTCTCCTCCAGAGCTATGAAGAGGAGTCGTGCAGACTCGGGAAGTTGACTCTGTTCCTCTCTCCACAGATGCAGCCAGACCTGCTGAGCTTTTCCAGCATTTTCCTGTTTTTAATTCAGATCTCCAGCACCCACAGTGTTTTGCTGCTTAGTTGAGGTCAGTGAGTCTCTCCAGGGTCGGACTAGGAGGCTCCCTCTCTCTCTCTATCTCTCTTATTCCTGTACGAGATTACAACAGTTTTATCCTTCACTGGTCTAGTTCAGTCTGCTAACGGGGTGGGGTTACAAAACCCTGCACTCTTCCCCCTTCAGAACAGACTTTCTAACATCTGCTTCGGATTTTTAAATAAAATAAAAAATCGACAATGAAATCGATTTCTCTGGCAGAATACTCACAGTTTTCACAGGTTCAGCCTTTATGTCAGCAATAGACAGGACCCTGGATGCACTCATATTCCAGCGAAATGCTTTTGTTTAAAATTCCACACCTGCTTTGAAACAAAAGCTTCTTAGGAGGGAAAAAAAAAGACAGGGTTTCAAAAAAATATACCCCAGCCACCTAGAAGCAAAGTTTAGCAAAGAGGCAAAGACACCACCAACTTATAGACACTGAACTCCTCGCCAGTGTCAACGTGCGAGTTGCAACCGGCAAGTGGATACATTTCAAGCGATTGATACATGCTTCGGCCAATCAGGGGCCGCGCGGCATTCCATTCGGCAGCCAGCGAGCCAATCGCCCTGCAAGCTGGTGAGGTCATTCCGTTCTGCCTGTTTCAGGCCAGGGCGAGAGTTTAGGGCGCTTATTTTGGGTCTGGGATGGGTGAAAGTGTTGCAATTCGCCTCCAATGTCCCATCCCACATGGGGAGGGGAGCAAAGCCCTCACCAGCTCCCTCACCCAGCGTCTTGCCCAGGGAGAGGTCTATCAAGAGGTCCTGAGGGCACAACAGCTGTCCCACTGCCTGGCCCGCTTGCAGTCCCTACACCCCTCCCTATCTCTGTAACCTCCTCCAGCCCCTACACCCCTCCCTATCTCTGTAACCTCCTCCAGCCCCTACACCCCCTCCCTATCTCTGTAACCCCCTCCAGCCCCTACACCCCCTCCCTATCTCTGTAACCTCCTCCAGCCCCTACGCACCTTCCTATCTCTGTAACCTCCTCCAGCCCCTACACCCCTCCCTATCTCTGTAACCTCCTCCGGCCCCTACACCCCTCCCTATCTCTGTAACCTCCTCCAGCCTCTACACCCCTTCCTATCTCTGTAACCTCCTCCAGCCCCTACACCCCTCCCTATCTCTGTAACCGCCTCCGGCCACTACACCCCTCCCTATCTCTGTAACCTCCTCCAGCCCATACACCCCCTCACTATCTGTGTAACCACCTACACCCCTCCCTATCTATGTAACCTCCTCCAGCCCCTACACCCCCTCCCTATCTCTGTAACCTCCTCCAGTCCCTACACCCCCCTCCCTATCTCTTTAAATTCCTCCAGTTCCTACACCCTCCCTATTTCTGTAACCTTCTCCAGCCGCTACACCCCTCCCTATCTCTGTAACCTCCTCCAGCCCCTACACCCCTCCCTATTTCTGTAACCTCCTCCAGCCCCTACACCCCTCCCTATTTCTGTAACCTCCTCCAGCCCCTACACCCCTCCTTATCTCTGTAACCTCCTCCAGCCCATACACCCCCTCACTATCTGTGTAACCACCTACACCCCTCCCTATCTATGTAACCTCCTCCTCCAGCCCCTACACCCCCTCCCTAACTCTGTAACCTCCTCTAGTCCCTACACCCCCTCCCTAACTCTTTAAATTCCTCCAGTTCCTACACCCCTCCCTATTTCTGTAACCTTCTCCAGCCCCTACACCCCTCCCTATCTCTGTAACCTCCTCCAGCCCCCTACACCCCTCCCTATCTCTGTAACCTCCTCCAGCCCCCTACACCCCTCCCTGTCTCTGTAACCTCCTCCAGCCCCTACAACCCTCCGAGATCTCTGCGCTCCTCCAATTCCGGCCTCTTGCCCATCCCCCGATTCCCATCGCTCCACCATTGGCGGCCGTGCCTTCAGCTGCCTGGGGGGGCCCTGAGCTCTGGAATTCCCTCCCTAAACCTCTCTCTCCCTCTCTTTCTCTCACTCTGTCTCTCTCCCTTTAAGACGCTCCTGAAAACTGACCTCTTTGACCGAACCTTTGGTCCCTAATATCTCCTTCCGTGGCTAGGGGTCAGAGTTTGGAGTTGAATCTAGGGAAGTGCCTTGGGGTATGTGACCTAGGTCAAAGGCAAGTTTGTTACCACCTCTCTGGTCTTTCATGCCCCAGCATCATTTATCTGCCACACCCTTTCACTGTGTAGGATGAACCTACACAGGTTCCAGCTGCCTTTGGCTATAATCCCTGCTTACACCCAGTACGAATTACAAAGCACCTGTTGCCTGCATTCCCACAGTTAAAAGCATCAGCAGATTCCTAATAAGCAAATCATGCAAATATAGGAGCCACCCAAAGCCTTCCTATTTTACGATTTGCAATGGTAGGCCAATGTTGGTTTTTGACCCCTTGATATTTGACTCAAGTTGAAGAGAAGCTACTCCCCACCCCACCCCAAAACTGACAGGGCCTCAGTTTGACATCTCATCTTGAAAGATGGTGCCTCCGACCGTGCAGCATTCCCTCAGTACTGACCCTCCGACAGTGCGGCGCTCCCTCGGTACTGACCCTCCGACAGTGCAGCGCTTCCTAGGTACTGACCCTCCGACAGTGCGGCGCTCCCTCAGTACTGGCTCTGGGTGTGATTAAGTCAGTTGTTCATGCCATGTCCTCGGAGTGAAGGACAAGCTGAATGGGTGCTCGCTGTCACAATCTCAAGACATCCCAAAGACACTTCACAGCCAATGGAAGTAATTCCAATTCCAAATAATTCCGCCAATCTCCGCACAGCGGGATCCCACAAATGGCGACCAGATCATCGGCTAAGGGATGAAGATTGGCAACAGGACGTCGGGAAGACTGATCCCACCCTCACCCCACTCCGCACCCACTAAGCCCCCTGCTCTTCTTCCATTCGTAGCCCCGGCTTCTTTTACCTCTGTCTGAGAGGTCAGACGCCCACCCCACCCTCCCACACTGAGGGGGGGCCTCAGTTTGACATCACGTCCTGAAAGATGGGCACCTCCAACAGTGCGGGGCTCCCTCAGTACTGGCTGTGGGCGTGTCGGCCTGGATTATGGGGCTCAAGTCTCTGGAGTGGGGACTCGAACCCACAAGCTTCTGAGTCAGAGAGGAGAGTGCCGCCCGCTGGCACACTAAATTATAGATTCAAGCCGTGCTCCAGCACCTGAGTGTGTGATCTATGCTGCCGCTACTGCTTGATAGTACTGTGGACGACACCTTCCATCACTTTACTGGGGATGGAGAGTCGACAGATGGGGCGGTCATTGGCCAGGTTGGATTTGCCCTGCTTTTTGTGTACAGGACATACCTGGGCAATGTTCCACATAGCCGGGTAGATGCCAGTGTTGTAGCCATACTGGAACAGCTTGGCTAGGGGCGCGGCAAGTTCTGGAGCACAAGTCTTCAGTGCTATTGCCGGAATATTGTCAGGGCCCATAGCCTTTGCTGCACCCAGCGCCTTCAGCCGTTTCTTGATATCACGTGGAGTGAATCGAATTGGCTGAAGACTGGCATCTGTGATTCTGGGGACCTCTGGAGGAGGCCGAGATGGATCATCCACTCGGCACTTCTGTCTGAAGATGGTTGCGAATGCTTCAGCCTTATCTTTTGCACTGATGTGCTGGGCTCCTCCATCATCGAAGATGGGGATATTTGTGGAGCCTCCTCCTCCACTGAGTTGTTTACTTATCCACCACCATTCACGAATGGATATGGCAGGACTGCAGAGCTTAGATCTGATCCGTGGGTTGTGGGATCGCTTAGCTCTGCCTATCACTTGCTGCTTATGCTGTTTGGCAAGTAGTCCTGTGTTATAGCTTCACCAGGTTGACACCTGATTTTTAGGTATGCCTGGTTCTGCACCTGGCATGCCCTCCTGCACTCTTCATTGATGGTAATGGTAAAGTGGGGGCATGTGCCAGGCCATGAGGTTACAGATTGTGTTTGAGTACAATTCTGCTGCTGCTGATGGCCCACAGCGCCTCATGGACGCCCAGTCTTGAGTTGCTAGATCTGTTCGAAATCTATCCCATTTAGCACAGTGGTAGTGCCACACAACACGATGGAGGGTATCCTCAATGTGAAGGCGGGACTTTGTCTGCACAAGGACTGTCTGGTGGTCACTCCTACCGAAAGTGTCGTGGACAGATGCATCTGCGGCAGGCAGGTTGGTGAGGATGAGGTCAAGTATGTTTTTCCCTCTTGTTGGTTCCCCAACCACCTGTCGCAGACCCAGTCTAGCAGCTATGTCCTTTAGGACTCGGCCAGCTTGGTCAGTAGTGGTGCTATTGAGCCACTCTTGGTAATGGACATTGGATTACTGGTCTAGTGACAATATCACTATGCCATCCCCTCCCCTCTGAATTTAAACTCAGTTAATTAGTAAACATGGAGAAAGCGAGTCTCAGTGATGGTGACCATGAAACTATCATCGATTGTTGTAAAAACCCATCTGGTTCCTAATGCCCCTTTAGAGAAGGAAATCTGCCATCCTTACCCGGTCTGGCCTACATGTGACTCCAGACCCACAGCCATGTGACTCTTAACTGCCCCTCTGAAATGGCCGAGCAAGACCACTCAGTTCAAGGGGCAATTAGGGGTGAGCAACAAGCGCTGACCTTGCCAGTGACACCCACGTCCTATGAAAGAACATTTTTTTAAAAAGCAACACTGCCAGAAACTGTTATCAATACAGTGTGACTTGTGCCCACCAATGGCATGAATTGAAACATCCGAGAGGGAATTAGGCTAGTTATCTGAAGAGGAGGAATGTGCAGGGATACGGGGAGAAGGTGAGGGGAAAGGGCACGAGGTGAATCGCTCATTCGGAGAGCCGGTGCCAGACACGATGGGCCAAATGGCCTCCTCCTTCACTGGTAGCATTCCCGTGATTCTCGTGATGGTTAGCATGAAGGGAAACTCTTTCGAGTTATCAACAGTCACAGATTGTAACTCTTTCAAATACAATCACAGTTCTTGGTTTCCGGGAGTGGGACATGAACCCACAACCCTCTGATTCAAAGGTGAGGGTGCTATGAAGTGAGGTCCATTTCCTTTCACCCCATTCAGTCCAAGCCTCATGTGCCTTTGGAAACTCAGCCAGATCACAGGCGATTGGATACACCTGGATGAACGGTGTACCCGTTTGCCTGTGATACAACTGGGCGTTGCTAGGAAACTGGAATTTGACCAATCACAACACCAAGATTCACACCCCACTATCTCAGTTGTTTGGGGTTCCAGTTTTATATATGACAAGGGTTCTAACATGAAAATATTGAAAAAAAGTATCCTGTGTATAGTTCGAAACCCCCGCTTGTTATAATTTGCTGCTCTTCCATTGAGCTAAGGAAGAACCAGGAGTCAGTCTTTCCTTAACATAGACTTATTCATAAAAGCCAGAGAAGACAGGCACAAGCTCCCTATTCCTTCTCTCACACAGGTGGAAACCGGTTCTTATACATACTTAAGAATAATGCCCTAACTTTTCCCCAGTTAGTAACAGCTCCTGTCACTTACAACTAGAGCTTGCACTTTATTATGGCAATATTGCAATGTTGAAATAACTATCAGGAAAGATTGAACAGGCCGGGAAAAGGTCCAGAAAAGAGAAGGTTGAGGGGTGGGGTGACCTGATCGAGGTCTTTGAAAATTCCTAAAGGGGTTCGATAGGATAGACGTAAAGAAGATGTGGCTGTGGGGGGAGAAACCAGAACTAGGGGGGCCATCAATATAAGATGGTCCCTAATAAATCCGATGGGGAATTCAGGAGAAACTTCTTTACCCAGAGAGCGGGGAGAATGTGGGACTCGCTCCCACGGGGAGAATGTGGGACTCGTTCCCACGGGGAGTGGGGAGAATGTGGGACTCGCTCCCACGGGGAGTGGGGAGAATGTGGGACTCGCTCCCGCGGGGAGTGGGGAGAACGTGGGACTCGCTCCCACGGGGAGTGGGGGAGAATGTGGGACTCGCTCCCACGGGGAGCGGGGAGAATGTGGGACTCGCTCCCACGGGGAGTGGGGAGAATGTGGGACTCGCTCCCGCGGGGAGTGGGGAGAACGTGGGACTCGCTCCCACAGGGGAGTGGCCAAGGTGAATAGCAGAGATGGATTGAAGCGGGGGATGGGGAGCTGGATAAACACACGAGGGAGAAAGGAATAGAAGGATATGGTGATGGGAGGGGGTGCGATGAAGAGGGGGGGCGGGAGGAGGCTCGTGTGGAGCAGAAACACCAGCACGGAGCAGAGGGGCCGAATGGCCTGTTTCTGTGCTGGGAACACTTCTATATGTAACCGCTGAATACTTTTGAGCAACAGTCATTGTGCTGACTTGCAGGGAACACATTTCAAAACTGAGACGGATAGAATTTTGTTGGGTGAGGGGGGTTAAGGGTGACAGAACCAAGGCGTGTAGATGGAGTTACGATACAGATCAGCGGTGATTAATTGAATGGCGGAGCAGGCTCGAGTGGCTGAATGGCCTCCTACTGTCCCTACCCGAGGGCGTGACAGGACAGAGAAAACAAGAAAATCCCAAGAAATACGCAGAACAATGACGCAGTCTGCAGCATAATTCGCAAATCAGCACCGCAGTAATTTTAGTGTCTAGGGAACCAGTTTTTGGTTAAGTAGAGGCTTTCATTCTAAGACCAGACACAAAGGGGTGTTATTTTCAGATTGTGAATTGCTCCTTTACACTTTGAGATGAACTCAATACTAACAGTATCACACCCAGCTGATCTCATATCTCCCAGTTCCATTTCTTTGTGAATGCCTTATTACAACAGGGATTGGCTGTCAGTGTGAAAATGGTCCACCCACACCCTTCATCAACTGGCCTTTCATGTAGGAAAACATCCCAAGGCACTTCACAGGAGCATCAGCAAATGAATATTTGTCCCCGAGCCGTATGAGGAGATATATTAGGGACAAAAAATTATTAGGGAGCAAAAAGCTCGGTCAAAGAGGTCAGTTTTAAGGAGGTTTTAAAGGAGGAGAGAGACAGAGAAAGAGAGACGGAGCGAGAGAGACACACAGAGACAGAGAGAGGGAGAAACAGAGAGACAGGTAGACAGAGAGAGAGAGAGAGAGAGAGAGTGAGGTGGAGAGGTTTAGGGAGGGAGCTTGGGGCCCCAGGCAGCTGAAGGCATGGCCGCCAATGGTGGAGCGATGGGAATCGGGGGATGTGCAATTGGAGGATCGCAGAGATCTCAGAGGGTTGTATGGGCTGGGGGAGGTTACAGAGATAGGTTACAGATGCCAGTCTTCAGCCAATTCGATTCACTCCATGCGATACCAAGAAACAGCTGAAGGCATTGGATTCTGCAAAGTCTATGGGCCCTGACAATATTCCGTCAATAGTACTGAAGACTTGTGCTCCAGAACTTGCCGCGCCCCTAGCCAAGCTGTTCCAGTACAGCTACAACACTGGCACCTACCTGGCTATGTGGAAAATTACCCAGGTATGTCCTGTACACAAAAAGCAGGACAAATCCAACCCGGCCAATTACCGCCCCATTAGTCTACTCTCCATCATCAGTAAAGTAATAGAAGGGGTCATCAATAGTGCTATCAAGCAACACTTGCTTAGCAATAACCTGCTCACAGACACCCAGTTTGGGTTCCGTCAACTCCTGACCTCATTACAGCCTTGGTTCAAACATGGACAAAAGAGCTGAACTCCCGAGGTGAGGTGAGAGTGACTGCCCTTGACATCAAGGCAGCATTTGACCGAGTGTGGCATCAGGGAGCCCTAGCAAAACTGGAGCCAATGGGAATGAGGGGGGAAACTCTCTGCTGGTTGGAGTCATACTTAGCACAAAGAGAGATGGTTGTGGTTGTTGGGGGTCAGTCATCTCAGCTCCAGGACATCACTGCAGGAGTTCCTCAGGGTAGTGTCCTCGGCCCAACCATCTTCAGCTGCTTCATCAATGACCTTCCTTGCATCATAAGGTCAGAAGTGGGGATGCTCGCTGATGATTGCACAATGTTCAGCAGCATTTGTGACTCCTCAGATACTGAAGCAGTCCATGTCCAAATGCAGCAAGACCTGAACAATATCCAGGCTTGGGCTGACAAGTGACAAGTAACATTCGCATTATACAAGTGCCAGGCAATGACCATCTCCAACAAGAGAGAATCCAACCATCGCCTCTTGATGTTCAATGGCATTACCATCACTGAATCCCCCACTATCAACATCCTGGGGGTTACCATTGACCAGAAACTGAACTGGGTGACCAGCCATATAAATACTGTGGCTACAAGAGCAGGTCAGAGGCTGGGAATCCTGCGGTGAGTAACTCGCCTCCTGACTCCGCAAAGCCTGTCCACCATCTACAAGGCACAAGTCAGGAGTGTGATGGGATACTCCCCACTTGCCTGGATGAGTGTAGCTCCCACAACACTCAAGAAGCTCGACACCATCCAGGACAAAGCAGCCCCGCTTGATTGGCACCCCATCCACAAACATTCACTCCCTCCACCACCGACGCACAGTAGCAGCAGTGTGTGTACCATCTACAAGATGCACTGCAGCAACTCACCAAGGCTCCTTAGACAGCACCTTCCAAACCCACAACCTCTACTGTCTAGAAGGACAAGGGCAGCAGACACATGGGAACACCACCACCTGCAAGTTCCCCTCCGAGCCACTCACCATCCCGACTTGGAAATATATCGGCCGTTCCTTCACTGTCGCTGGGTCAAAATCCTGGAACTCCCTCCCTAACAGCACGGTGGGTGTACCTACACCACAGGGGACTGCAGCGGTTCAAGAAGGCGGCTCACCCACCACCTTCTCAAGGGGGGCAATTAGGGATGAACAATAAATGCTGGACCCAACCAGTGAAGCCCACATCCTGTGAATGAATAAAAAAAGCTCATCAGGAGGGAGGCGGGTTGGGAACGAGATGAAGCTGCATTGAGCCAGGGAGCACCACACTGTCGGAGGGTCAGTGCTGAGGGAGTGTCGCACTGTCGGAGGGTCAGTGCTGAGGGAGTGCCACACTGTCGGAGGGTCAGTACTGAGGGAGTGCATAACCCAGCAGCTAGGCTGGAGGGGTCCAGCAGTGGGCAGCACACTCGTCTCGGAGTTCAAAAGTTGTGGGTTCGAGTCCCGCTCCAGAGACTCGAGCACAAAATCCTAATCAACCCTTCCAATGCAAGTACTGAGGGAGTGCCGCACTGTCGGAGGGTCAGTACTGAGGGAGCGCCGCACTGTCGGAGGGTCAGTACTGAGGGAGCGCCGCACTGTCGGAGGGTCAGTACTGAGGGAGCGCCGCACTGTCGGAGGGTCAGTACTGAGGGAGCGCCGCACTGTCGGAGGGTCACTACTGAGGGAGTGCCGCAGTGTCGGAGGGTCAGTACTGAGGGAGTGCCGCACTGTCGGAGGGTCAGTGCTGAGGGAGCGCCGCACTGTCGGAGGGTCAGTGCTGAGGGAGCGCCGCACTGTCGGAGGGTAAGTGCTGAGGGAGCGCCGCACTGTCGGAGGGTAAGTGCTGAGGGAGCGCCGCACTGTCGGAGGGTCAGTGCTGAGGGAGTGCCACACTGTCGGAGGGTAAGTGCTGAGGGAGTGTCGCACTGTCGGAAGGTCAGTACTGAGGGAGCGCCGCACTGTCGGAGGGTAAGTGCTGAGGGAGTGTCACACTGTCAGGGGGTCAGTACTGAGGGAATGTCGCACTGTTGAAGGGTCAGTACTGAGGGAGTGTTACACTGTTGAAGGGTCAGTACTGAGGGAGTGCTGCATTGTCAGGGGGTCAGTACTGAGGGCATGCCGCACTGTTGAAGGGTCAGTACTGAGGGAGCGCCGCACTGTTGGAAGGTCAGTACTGAGGGAACGCCGCACTGATAGGTGGGTCTTATCACCGTTCCTTCATTGTCGCTGGGTCAAAATCCTGGAACTCCCTCCCTAACAGCACAGTGGGTGTACCTACACCACAGGGTCTGCAGCGGTTCAAGGAGGCAGCTCACCCACCACCTTCTCAAGTGGCAATTAGGGATGGGTAATAAATACTGGCCTAGGCAGCGATGCCCACATCCCGTGAAAGAATGAAAAAAAAATCATGGCATATGGGGAACCGGTGGGAAAATGGAGTTGAAGACCCAGTTGAGCTATGACCCTATTGAATGGCGGAGCAGGCTCGAGGAGGCCTGTGTGGTCCAGTCCTGCCCCTGTGTCTTGTTTTCTCTCTCCAGCGGCTATCCAGCACTGCCGACGATAGCTGTCCTTCCAAGAGGGGTCTTCAACACCCCTTTCGACTAATGGAACAGGCTGCAGGGGCTCCAGTTTGACAGAGTCATACACGCCCAGGAGGAGGCCCATCGCGCAGGCTCCAACTCTTAGACGGGAGCTATACACTTAGTCCCACCCCGCACCGCCTCACCCTCCATCCCTCCCCAATGGCCCTGTTATCTTTTTTTCCCCCTTCGAGTATTTATCCGATTCCCCCCCTTTTTTGAAAGTTCCTATTGAATCTGCTCCCACCGCCCTTTCAGGCAGCGCCTTCCAGATCACCACAACTCCCTGCGTTTTTTTTTTCCCCACAAAAGAGGCCTCTGCTCGTGTTGTCCTGCTGCCAATGCCCTTAAATCTTTACCCTCTGGGTTGCTGACCCGCCCACGAGTGGATACAGTTTCTCAGCCCGAGGGTGGGCGCCTCCGACAGTGCGGCACGCCCCTCGGCATGGCACTGGAGTGTCGGCACGGGTTGCCCGCCCGGTGTCCCTCAGGGGCGAGGCTGAAAAGCCAGCCAGTCATCTCTTCCGCCTACTCTCACAGACCAAAGACCCCCCACCCCCCCGCCAAACGACAGCAGGATCTTAACCTTCCACATTTGCGTAGGAACCGGTGGGAGGTGGAAGGGAAGTCTCGGCCTGACTCTGCGGTAAGAGCAGGTTCCGTTTGCAACATGCTAAATGAACGCTGTGGCCTGACTCACTCATATTTGAAAACAATTACATTCTAGGTGCTTACAAAACCTTAGTGTTATGGAATGAACAGATGAAACCATTAATTAAATGCAAGATGCCTGATTTCTATAGTGCCACCCTTCTATACCAGGAAGGCGGTAGCGTAGTGATATGGTCACTGGACTGGTATTCCAAAGGCCCAGGGTAAGGCTCTGGGGACCCGGGCCCAAATCCCACCACAGCAGATGGTGAAGTTTTAATTCAATAAAAAACCTGGTTGCTGATTGTCATTGAAAACCCATCGGGTTCACTAATTTAGGGTAGGAAATCTGCCGTCCTTACCTGGTCTGGCCTACATGTGACTCCAGGCCCTCAGCCATGTCAACAAGGGCAATTAGAGATGGGCAGTAAATGCTGGCCTAGCCAGTGATGCCCCACATCCCATGAACAAATTAACAAAAAAATACTTCCGATGGGCTTCGCAGGAGCATTATGATACTAAGTGTTAACACCAAGCCACATAAGGAGATGTTATATGGGTTGGCCAAAGAGGTTGGGAGGTGGAGAGGTTTGGGGAGGGAATTCCAGAGCTTAGGGCCCCCCCAGGCAGCTGGGTCCTTGAAAATCAGGGGATGCTCAAGAGGCCAGAATTGAAGGGGGGGCAGTGGGTGGGGATTGTAGGGGCTGGAGGAGGTTACAGAGATAGGGAGGGGTGTAGGGGCTGGAGGTTACAGAGATAGGGAGGGGTGTAGGAGCTGGAGGAGGTTACAGAGATAGGGAGGGGTGTAGGAGCTGGAGGAGGTTACAGAGATAGGGAGGGGTGTAGGGGCTGGAGGAGAAGGTTACAGAGATAGGGAGGGGTGTAGGGGCTGGAGGAGGTTACAGAGATAGGGAGGGGTGTAGGGGCTGGAGGAGGTTACAGAGATAGGGAGGGGTGTAGGGGCTGGAGGAGGTTACAGAGATAGGGAGGGGTGTAGGGGCCCCTCCCTAATTGCCCCTTGAGGTGGTGGTGGTGAGCTGCCTTCTTGAACCACTGCACTCCCTGTGGTGTAGGTACACCCACAGTGCTGTTGGGAGGGAGCTCCCAGTGACAATGAAGGAATGGCTGATATAGTTCCAAGTCAGGGTGGTGTGTGGCTTGGAGGGGAACTTGCAGATGGTGGTGTTCCCACACATTTGCTGCTCTTATCCTTCTAGGTGGTAGAGGTCACAGGTTTGGAAGGTGCTGTCGAAGGAGCCTTAGTGAATTGCTGCTGTATATCTTGTAGATGGTACACACACTGCTGCTACTGTGTGTTGGTGGTGGAGGGAGTGAACGTTGAAGGTGGTGGATAGGGTGCCAATCAAGCACCCTCCTTTGTCCTGAATGGTGTCAAGCTGATTGAGTGTTGTTGGAGCCACACTCATCCAGGCAAGTGGAGAGTATTCCATCACACTCCTGACTTGTGCTTGTAGATGGTTGACAGGCTTTAGGGAGTCAGGAGGTGAGTTACTTGTCACAGAATTTCCATCCCCTGGCCTGCTCTTGTAGCCACAGTATTTATATGGCTGGCCCAGTTCAGTTTCTGGTCAATGGTAACCCCCTAGGATATTCAGAGAGGGGGATTTGAGCAATGGTAATCCCACTGAATGATAAGGGGAGATGGTTAGATTCTCTCCTGTTGGAGGTGGTCATTGGCTGGCACTCGTAGGGCATGAATATTACTTGCCATTTATCAACCCAAGCCTGAATATTGTCCAGGTCTCGCTGCATGCTGTTTTGTTGCATTGTCACTACCTCTGGTATGTACTGTTTAGACGTCATTAAGCAGTTCTTCAGAAGTTACCAAGAAGTCTTTATTAACATTACTGAACTATGTACATATTTACAGTAGAGGGCACAGGTTTAGCGAGAACTCCATGGCATGTTGCCATCTAATCTGTAGGTCAGGTCCCTTTTTACATCACCAGTGAGCAGTACTGTACGCAGTCCCAGGTTAACTCTTAATATACCGGATCCTTCTACTACACATGCAGGCACAGACTGCTTCAGTATCTGAGGGGTCAGGAATGGTGCTGAACATTGTGCAATCATCAGCGAACATCCCCACTTCTGACCTTATGGTGGAAGGAAGGTCATTGATGAAGCAGCTGAAGATGGTTGGGCCGAGGACACTACCCTGAGGAACTCCTCCTTTCTACCAATCTTTGTGCGTGAAGAAGTATTTCCTCATTTCTCTCCTGATGCAGCCCACAAAAGGGTACAACTCTAAAAGAGGGTGCAGGAGTAGAGGGACTGGGTGTGTCTGTGCACAAGTCCCTAGAGGAGGTTGAGGGGCGATTTGACATAGGTGTTCAAAATCACGCACAAGGGGTTTAGACAGTAGACAGAACGAAACTGTTCCCATTGGTGAAAAAGGTCAAGAACCAGAGGACACTAGAGAACCAGATTTAAGAACACAGGGCAGCATTTTCCCATTGGCGAGTAAAACGATGCACGTCACCGCACTGTCACTTAGAATTTCAGCTGGGCGGGCACCGAACTGTAAAAGGCCCATCAAGGCCATCTAAAACCTACTTAAAACACTTAAATCAGCTGCCCGTCCAACCTGAAGGTGGGTGGTCAGGCAGCCCTGGCGTTTTTCATAGAATCTCATTCAAGGGCGGGATGAGGTGTCACGGAGCGTTTTAAAAATTCGGTAAAAATGACTTTAAAAATTCATTGACGTGTCCCAGCTCATGTGACACTGTCACACGAAGGGTGGGGGGCACGTTTTAAAAGTTTATTTTCCCCTTTATTTAAATTTTAAAACCTTAAACGGATGGAAGTGCCTGAGGGAGATCTCTGAGCTCTTCCGCGCGCAGGCCCCGACTCAGGGAATCCCACCCCACCCCAGCCAGCGCTCAGAGTTTACGGGCGGGCCTCAATTAGCCCGCACACGTAAAATGGCGGCACATCCCCAATCGGGGGCACCAATGGGGTTCGCACCCCCCCCCCCACCCCCCCGATTTGGGTTGGGGGGGGGGGGGCGGTAAAATGCTGCCTGTAAGAAATAGGAGCAAGAGTAGGCCATTCAGCCCTTCGAGCCCACTCCCCCATTCAATGAGGTCATGGCTCATCTTCTGCTTCAACACCATTTTCCTCCACTATCCCCGTAGCCCTTGATGTTATTAATATGTGGAAAGCGATCAATCTCAGTCATGTGCATACTCAACGACTGCCCCTCTGGGGCAGAGAATTCCAAAGATTCACCACCTTCTGAGTGAGGAAATTCCTCTCCCACCTCGGTCCTGAGTGGCCGACCCCTAATTCAGAGACCCTGGTTCTAGACCCCCCACCCCACCAGCTGGGGGAAACTTCCTTCCTGCATCTACCCTCTCAAGCCCAGTAAGAATTTTGTGTGCTAGAATGAGATCAACCTCTGATTTTTTTCTAAACTCCAGGGAATAAGGCAACCAGTCTCTATTTAATCGTTTCTCGTAGGGGGTGGGGGGAGAAAGAGAAAAAGACTAGATTAGCTCCCCCCGCCTTAAACAGCTCCACCCCCACCCCTTAAAACAGTATAAATTCCAGACATTTCTACTTCTCTTTAGCTCTGAAGAGTCATGTGGACTCTAAAAGAGGGTGCAGGAGTAGAGGGACTGGGTGTGTCTGTGCACAAGTCCCTAGAGGAGGTTGAGGGGCGATTTGACATAGGTGTTCAAAATCGTTGACTCGAAACGTTAACTCTGTCCCTCTCTCCGCAGATGCTGTCAGACCTGCTGAGTTTTTCCAGCATTTTCTGTTTTTATTTGGGATTAGCTCAGTCGCTCTTGCAGAGAGCCAGCACAGGGTAGAAGGGCTGAAGAGCCTCCCCTTTCTGCGCTGTGACCATTCTATGATCTTGACCCCTTTTAAATTTAGTCTTTCACAGCATGTGGGTGTCGCTGGGCTGGGTCCAGCATTTATTGCCCATCCTCAATTGCCCCTCGAGAAGATGGCGGTGGTGGTGGTGGTGGGTGAGCTGCCTTCTTGAGCCGCTGCAGTCCCTGTGGCGTAGGTACACCCACCGTGCTGATGGGGAGGGAGTTGCAGGATTTTGACCCAGCGACAGTGAAGGAACGGCCGATATAGTTCCTCTGAACAGGCAGAACGCCGACTCACAGCACCTACCCTCCGACAAAGCAAGCGGCTCCTTCAGCACGGGCCCCGAGGATTACAAGCAGGGCTTCTGAACCAAGAATCAGGGGGGCAGCCAAAGGAGGAAGGGTAACAAAAATATAAAAACTTACTTTATTTGGAAACATCAGGCCAGCCATTTATGAGTAAATATCTTCATCTGATTTATTAATTTCCATACAATGCGCAAATTAAAATTCTGAATTTCAATGTATTGTATACAAAAATATAAATGTGAAAAAAATATAGGTTTAAAAAGTTGCAGCATAACCTCTGGCCTGGGGGTGGGGGGGAATCTGATACAAATCTTGATTGATCAATAGGTCATCAATACTTTCCTCTATACAGATAATACATATATAAATTTTTAATATAGATTCTGCGTAAATCTCTTTACTTAATATATAACTCGAACTACGACCCGACTTGATTTTAAGTTCATAAATTTATCAAGGCTGACAAGAGGTGATGCTCAGGAGCAGACGTATATTTATTTACATCTAACGTATACATTGTATACTGACAGCTCAGATAGGCGGGGGCGAATTCACTCTGCCTCACACTTCCGTCCAAAACGGTCGCACTCTAGTGGCGATCAAGGTTAAACGTGGCGAGGCATAAATTTACAAGTGACTCTTTCTCAGCGATTCCTAACTATAAACATAAAGCTTCTGACATTTAGGGTTTAACCAGATGGTTGCTCCCACCTCCACCCACGCATCGATTAATTCCCTTTCAAGCCTAGGACGCATTTAGACCATTTTTAAAAATATAATTCTCGCATGGGGTGTGGGGCGTCGCTGCCGAGGCCAGCATTTGCTGCCCACGCCTGATTGTCCCTTGAACGGAGGGGCTTGCTGGGGCCATGTCGGAGGGGCAGCTATGAGACGACCACATGGGCCGTGGGGTCTGCGGTCACAGGTCGGCCAGACCGGGTAAGGACGGCAGATTTCCTTCCCTAAAAGGGGGGGGGGGGGGCATGAGTGAACCGGGTGGGGTTTTTTTCTTTACGACAACCGATGATAGTTCTCACGGTCACCATGACCGAGGCTAGTTTTTCAATTCCAGATTAATAAAAGGTACGGATGTAGAGTGGGCCAATTTGAGCATCCCGTACTGACGATCGCATAATATCACTGCCTTGGGATCAGACCAAGGATCTCCCTATTGCGTGCGGCTCCAGTCCCGCATTTCTTTTTCAAACAAATCGCGAAAGACATCTTGCACTTACATAGTGCCTGATTTTTACAGGGCCACGGGAATTGCTCCTGCAGAGAACCAGCACAGGTACGAAGTGCCGAATGGCCTCCATTCTATGATTGCTGTTCAAGTCTCTCGCGGCACTTCCCAGAATCAATGCGTTTTGAGTACCGATGGAGGGAGTGCCTATTTTTATTAAATTACTTATTTTTAGAAGGACATTTTGGAAATCAGACCATCAAAGCACCCAGGTTCTGGGTGGTGCGTTACAGAATGCAGGACTTTGAGCTGCAAATGGGACTCCTGGAATTCAAGGGGGCGATGGGGTGGTTTGGACATCGTCAATAATCCAGCATTAGAGAGAGCAGGGCAATGGAATTTGCAGGAAACATCCGTCTTCACACCAGCAGAACCAAGACAGGCTCATGGCAACCTCTCCCCCCACCCCCTCTGCACTGGAACCTCGTCGGAATGCGACTTGCATTCAAGGGAGAGACACTGACTCCAGGCTCAACAGCAAGGCTCCACAGTGCACGTACGTCTGCCGAATGGCCATATGCTGGCTCTGCGAATGCACACGTGTCAGAAAGTCACTTTCGGAAAAACCTCCTTCGCTCCGTCACTAAACAGGACGGTTTCCCTGCAAGTTGCCGAGCTGGAAAAATAAATGGTGGGCTCCTGCTAACCATTTCCAAGAAACTGCCACATGCAGAAAACCCAAAAATTCCACAACCAGGGAAAGTAAAGACTTGCAATTCTATCGCAACTTTCATGACCACCAGGCAGCTTAAAGCTCGTCACAGCTAGAGTACTTTTGAATTGTAGCCCCTGTTGTAATGTAGGGAATGAGGGAGCCAATTTGCACACAGCAAGCTCCTACAATGTGATAATGACCCTGCTTCCGTGACGTTGACTGAGGGATAAATATCGGTCGGGACATCAGGGATAACTTGTTCTAAACAACGGCAATCGGGAATCTTTTACGGCCACCCGAGGGGCCGGACGGGCCTTCGGTTTAACGTCTCATCCGAAAGACGGCACCTCTAACGGTGCAGCACTCCCTTGGTACTGCACCGGGAGCTTCAACCTTGATTTTTGTGCTCGAGTCCTAGAACACGCCACCTTCCGATTAAAGAGACAAGGCGGCTACCCACCGAACCACGGCTGACAACAGACAGGAGGGGAAAACGCAGGAAGTTCACTGAGGAAAGAAACGGAAGAGGAATCATGGTTCGACGAGATCTCCGATGAACACAGATGGATACAGGCAAGGTGCCAGCTGTCGTTCCTGTACAGGAAAGGACACAGAGCCAACAGGCTATAGGCACAGAGATGAGACAGAGAGAGAGACAGACAAAGAGAGAGAGACAGAGACAGAGAGAGAGACAGAGACAGAGAGAGAGACAGAGAGAGAGACAGAGAGAGAGACAGAGAGAGAGAGAGAGACAGAGACAGAGACAGAGACAGAGAGAGAGACAGAGAGAGAGACAGAGAGAGAGACAGAGACAGAGAGAGAGACAGAGAGAGAGACAGAGAGAGAGACAGAGAGAGAGACAGAGAGAGAGACAGAGAGAGAGACAGAGAGCGAGAGACAGAGAGAGACAGAGAGAGACAGAGAGAGACAGAGAGAGACAGAGAGAGAGAGAGACAGACAGAGAGAGACAGACAGAGAGACAGAGACAGAGAGAGAGACAGAGACAGAGACAGAGAGAGAGACAGAGACAGAGACAGAGAGAGAGACAGAGAGAGAGACAGAGAGAGAGAGAGAGAGAGAGAGAGAGACAGAGAGAGAGACAGAGAGAGAGACAGAGACAGAGAGAGAGACAGAGACAGAGACAGAGACAGAGAGAGAGACAGAGAGAGAGACAGAGAGAGAGACAGAGAGAGAGACAGAGACAGAGAGAGAGACAGAGAGAGAGACAGAGAGAGAGACAGAGAGAGACAGAGAGACAGAGAGACAGAGAGAGAGAGAGACAGACAGAGAGACAGACAGAGAGACAGAGAGAGAGACAGAGAGAGAGACAGAGAGAGAGAGAGAGACAGAGAGAGAGACAGAGAGAGAGACAGAGAGAGAGACAGAGAGAGAGACAGAGAGAGAGACAGAGAGAGAGAGAGAGAGAGAGAGAGAGAGAGAGACAGAGAGAGAGACAGAGAGAGAGACAGAGAGAGAGACAGAGAGAGAGACAGAGAGAGAGACAGAGAGAGAGACAGAGAGAGAGACAGAGAGAGAGACAGAGAGAGAGACAGAGAGAGAGAGAGACAGAGAGAGAGAGAGACAGAGAGAGAGAGAGCGAGAGAGAGACACAGAGAGAGACAGAGAGAGACACGGAGACAGGGAGACAGGGAAGCTAGGTCTGTACACGCACACAGGTCTGATCACGTCTTTTCCTGTATTCAGCCAGCCGAATGCAGGGGCAGGCACTAAAATTGACCCGAGAATAGGAAGAGGAATTTACTTTTTAAAACTTGCCCAGTGTGATTAACTCAGAAAGACTTCACGAAGCTGCCGACTTAGATCACTCAGCTCAACAAAGCTGGACAAGACAAGTTGCTTCAGGCTAGTTTGCAGCTCTGATCCTGCCTCACCACAAGCAGGTGCCTGCGATCTGCCAGCACCTCCCATTTCTGGGTAACCATGGTACACACGCACAGTACTTCCTCTCTATACGTCAGCTGGCAAGCAACACAAAGTTTGTGAAGCCTGTGGCTTTTTGCTTTACACAGAATCTAAGACTGGTTTGGGTGAAGGCAAGCTCTTTAGGCCAGTTCTCACCCTTCTAAAATCCCAACGCACGACTAATTATCCCACTACAGTGTCTGGCTGCTTCTTAAAGCTCGTGTCCTGTACCCTGGCCTTGGTCACCCGTCCCCACAAACTGCTCTGGCCCCACGCAAATTGATAAATCCCCAATGCCTGCCCCAAACTTGTCCCTCACCCTCCGGACCCCGTATCCTCTTGTCCCGCTGCCCTGGAGCACGGCGGTGACCGCTGTGAATTGCTTAGGCTTCCTTCGGTGGAAGTGGAGGTGGCAGTACAACACAGTGCCTACACTGAACCGTGCGCTGCATCGCCCGTCATTAACGCAAGGGACAGCTGCTGTTAAGGATTTACCACAGACACAACAGCAGGGCAGGGCTTCCCAAATTAATATCGTTTTCCTTTGCCTTTCCGCTCTCTCCACTTCCTGCTTTGCAGCCTCCATAATCTAAATCGCTTTGCCAGCACATCCCATTCATTTAAATACAATTTCTATTCCCCTATCTTCTTCCGTCCCTCTGATCCTGGCCTCCAATCGGGAGGCCCGTCTGGGAAGTTTGCCTCCGATCGATCGCGAGCGGAACGCTAAAAAGGCCGACACAGTCACACCAGCACAGAATCAGCAAGTCAATGCAGTCGGATGCTGGCGATCAGGCCTCGGCTTCCTGCCTGATCACACCCAGCGGGAGAGCCGCCACTTTCGCAACGCAAACGCGCACTCGCTCCAGCTTCAATCTCAATGGGGGGGCGAGGGCGACAGGGAGGGGAAATGGGGTGCAGACGTTTCACCCCTGCCCCACCCCGCCTCCCCCCACTCTCTGCCCTATTTGTCTGGCTGCTTCCTAGGTCAGGGGCGAAGTAAAAGCTGGACTGCCTCCATCTCCCAGTGGGAAACGGAAATGAGAAGGGGATGGCTCTATAAACTGTACAAAGTGCAGTATCCCTAGGCTCTCGTGTGGTAAAGAAAATACAGGTGTGGCTAAAAGTGGCTTCTATAGGCACGAGTGCTGTACAGGCAGGTTGTTCAAAAGGGAAAATGCTGACTTTCCACTGGTAAGAGGGTTGAAAGAAATCAGCAAGGAATGCAGTTTGACACAGAAATCGTTCTCTTCTGTACAGACCAGTCTTCAGAAGGGAAGAGAGCGACGACAGGGCGGTCGGCCTGGTGAGTTCCGCCCGTCCGAAACGGCCCGGTCTAACAGGAGCTGGTCTGCAAGTTGCTCTCCGTTATTATCGAGGCGATGGAGGAGGGTTGGTAGGGGCTGTCGAACTCGTCGTCCGTACTCACGTCGTCGTCGTCATCGTCCCGCAGGCCCACGTTGGCACGTGTGTTCTTGCGCCTGTGGAGTGAACGCAAAAAAAAGAGGGCAGTTACCGTCAACGGCACTTCTTTCAGGAGATAGCGATGGCGGGGCGGGGGGTCACCCGTCACGCCTCTCCCTGGAACACACAGGGGGGGGCAGGAGGAGGCCCTTTCAGCCTGTTCCGCCATTCAATTTACATCACGGCTGATCTCTACCTTAAACTTCATCCTCCCTGCCCTGGCTCCACAACCCTTGCCCAGCAAAAAACAAAACACAACAAAATCTATCTATCTCAGTTTTGCCATTTTCAATACAAAAACAGCAACAGAAATACCTGGAAAAACTCAGCAGGTCTGGCAGCATCGGCGGAGAAGAGCACAGTTGACGTTTCGAGTCCTCATGACCCTTCAACAACTAGTTCTCCGCCGATGCTGCCTGCCAGACCTGCTGAGTTTTTCCAGGTATTTCTGTTTCTGTTTTTGTTTTGGATTTCCAGCATCCGCAGTTCTCGGCTTTTATTATTATTGCCATTTTCAATCCCAGTCTCAACAGCCTTTTGAGGGGGGGGGGGGGGGGGGGGGGGAAAGAGAGAGTTCCAGATTTCTGCTATTGTTTGTGTGAAGAAGTGCTTGCTGAACTCTTAATTTTAAGGTTATGTCCTCTTGCTCCAGATAACCCCACTGGGTGGTAGTGGGGGGGGGGAATGGGGTAGACGGAAAGAAACTATTAACATCAACTTATAGCTGTATAGTGCCTTGAATAGAAACCTCCCGAGGCACTCCACAGCAGCGTCACAAGCTAAAATATATGACACCGAGGGCACAAAAGGAGATCTTGGCTGGAATCTTGAGCTCTCTCTCTGTTGGCAGCCTTGGAGGCAGGAAAGGTATTCGCGTACCGGAATCCCGCCGTCTTCCCACCCCCCCCACCGGAATGAAGTTCTGGACGGGAGGCCCATGGTCAGCCTTGCCCCCCCCCCCCACCGCCACCCCCAATGGAGATCCCTAAGCGGCCAATATAGACCACTTAAGGGCCTCATCCCGCTGCTGCCGGTATTAACACAGCTGCAGGCGGGTTTGTTGCTATGCAGCACGCACGGTGGGTAAAACCGTGCGGATACCTTGTCGCCTCGGGGCAGGGCTCCCTTCATCAAAGACACTCAGTGTCTGCGCGAGCGATTGGACATCAGGAAGGGGAGGTCCTGCTGAGAGCCACACCCCCCACCCCCCTGCCCTTGCTGCCAATCCCCGCCTCACCCTCCCCACCACCCTCACCCCGTGAAACCCACCCCAGGTCACTCAGTCGTCCCAGGCCTGTCCTTCGGGCGGCAGCCACAACCTCCCCCAGTGTCGCTGCCGAACGCAAGAGCCGCTTGGCCTCTGACCGGTCGGTAGCTCTCGGTAGGCGAGACTTCCGCTCCCCTGGGGTCTCGATTCTGGGGCGGGGGGAGGTGGGGGGGAGAAGGCCCACCGCTGGCCTTGCCACTGCCCGGTCGGAGTGTGGCTCGATGGGCCTTCTCGGAAAGGAGGCAGGGCGGGTCCCCTCGGCAGCTCGCCCCAGTCGGCAGGCGAGACCCCCGGCGCCTTAACAAGGTTCCGCCCATTAGGTCAGATGACCAAGAGAGGTAGGTGTTAAGGAGTGTCCTAAAAGGAGGAAAGCGAGGCAGAGGGGGAATTCCAGAGCTTAGGGTATAAGCGACTGAAGGCACGACGGCCAGTGGTGGAGCGATTAAAACTGGAGGATACTCAAAGAGGATGATCTCAGAGGGTTGTGGGGCTGGAGGAGGTTACAGAGATAGGGAGGGGTGTAGGGGCTGGAGGAGGTTACAGAGATAGGGAGGGGGTGTAGGGGCTGGAGGAGGTTACAGATATAGGGAGGGGTGTAGGGGCTGGAGGAGGTTACAGAGATTGGGAGGGGTGTAGGGGCTGGAGGAGGTTACAGAGATTGGGAGGGGTGTAGGGGCTGGAGGAGGTTACAGATATAGGGAGGGGTGTAGGGGCTGGAGGAGGTTACAGAGATAGGGAGGGGGTGTAGGGGCTGGAGGAGGTTACAGTGATAGGGAGGGGGTGTAGGGGCTGGAGGAGGTAACAGAGATAGGGAGGGGGTGTAGGGGCTGGAGGAGGTAACAGAGATAGGGAGGGGTGCAGGGGCTGGAGGAGGTTACAGAGATAGGGAGGGGTGTAGGGGCTGGAGGAGGTTACAGAGATAGGGAGGGGTGTAGGGGCTGGAGGGGGTTACAGAGATAGGGAGGGGGTGTAGGGGCTGGAGGAGGTTACAGAGATAGGGAGGGGTGTAGGGGCTGGAGGAGGTTACAGAGATAGGGAGGGGGAACAAGGCCATGGAGTGATCTGAAAACAAAGGTTGAGAATTTTAAAACCAAGACACTGCCTAACCAGGAGCCAACGTAGGTCAGCAAGCACAGGGTTGACACGTAAACGGAACTCAAAAGGCAGGGACACTGCCCACTGCGCCACAAAACCTCAGCTCTGCTCGTATCGCTGACTATATTTAGAAGGTACCGGCAGTCCAACTTTGTGCACAGTTGGACAATCCTTCTTTGAAATGATAGCATGCCATTACGTGAACGCCAAAGCAACAGGGCTTTTTAACTCAGCCTATTAGTCTGGCCTTAACCAGTTTCAGAACCGAAGCAGCTAGTTAAACGTTTCATGCATGCTGGGTGCTTTCCCCTATCGCACAGAAGGATTATCGATCTGGTTTCAGTGGGACACATGCGTGAAAGCACCTCTCTCTGTGAGGCTTACGGGTTAAGCGTAAACACAAACAGCCTCTTTGCTAGTGATCGGTTACCCGGCAGCGGCCTGGCAAGTGGGTTACTCGATTCTTAGTAACAGCTTTTAAGCGGTGGGTGCGATCGGTGGTTACGGAGGTGCGAGCGGCGCTGTTGTTGGAAGCTCGACAGTCAGCGTGCCCACAGCGTCGCAGCACGTCTCCCCGTGAAACACATTCAAAACGTCAACTTACGCCGACTCAGTCTGCTTCTCGTTTATAGTGGAACTGCCTGGAGAAAGAAACAGGGCGGCGGGGTGAACAGAGTTTACACTTGGGTCCGACGTACCAGAACTAGGAGTCAGGTGCCCTCCCCTACCCCACCCCTCAACCCCGAACCACTGCCCACCCCGGAACCCGGCAGCTTCGAATCTGGAAACGGGTGACAAAAACATGGCAATGTTTCCCACCGGGGCAGGAGGAGGCGGTTCAGCTCCTGGAGATCATTCCGCCACCGTTCTGTGTCATGGCAGCCGATCCGCACCAAAGCCAGTCACGGACCGGCAAAGGTTTCAGAAAAGTACAGCGCGCAGCAACCTTTGAATGTTTGGTCCCACTGGCAGTGAGCAAGCTCGCTCGTTTTTCATTCCAGTCTAGACGAATGGATGTCAGTTATTCAACTGTGGGAGGCATCAGGCTGATTCTGCTTTTCGCCTGAGTTCCCAATGAGCATCTGTGAATTGTAGATGATTTCCATAACCTCCTGTGCCCCGCAGTGGCCCGCAACCACCAAAAGCAGCTGGAGTACCCCAGCCCCAAAGAGGGATACCGCCTGCAATGTTTTAGTCAGTACGGGCAGTGGTGGCGTGTTAACAGTTCACTTAGGAGGTCACGGCTGCTGTAGCAACATGCACTTTTACACGCATGTTGTCGTCTGGAGCTATGGATAGTGAGGGCGGAAGCTCCAATTTTCTTCCCATCACAGGGCTGACCAGGGATCTTTCCCACTCTCGCCACCTGCCGTGGGCGCGTGTTGGAAGAATTTGCAGGCGGACACTCAACCTGTTTGGGCCGTGCTCTGAACGCACCTTCCTTGGCCGTCAAGTCCCGGAGTGGGACTCGAACCTGGAGCGTCTGGCTCAGAGGCAGGGACATTACCGCTGCACCACAAGATCTCCATTGTACGAGTTGTGCTGACTGTGTTGTTTTTTTTTGTGTTTAAAGCCAGCAAGTCACTGGGAGAGCTTTCACAGATCGCCCCCATCAGCAGCGTCACATCCAGGTCCAGTCTCTGCTGTCCCAACGCCAGCTCTTGGGAATATACAAGGTTGCTCCGTGGCCCCTGCCTGTCATGTCTGCCCCCCTTATTGTTCCAGTGACCCGCTGGTGCACAGGGTTGGTGTAAAAGCCCCCACCATCCCCGACCAGACTTGGGCAGGGCTTACCTTCCTAACCCACTGGAAACTTGGTAACAGCCATGGACAGCTCGTTAATGAAGGCACAGGGCCTGAATTCAGAGGCCTGGACCAATGACCTGGGGACACGAGGTCGAATCCCACCACCTCAGCTGGGTGAGCTTAAACTCAATTCATTAAATAAATCTGAAGTAATAAGTCGGTCTTAGAAACGGTGGCCAGATTGTCACATTAAAAAAAAACCCCTATCCATCTGATTCACTCGTGCCCCTTTAGGGGAGGGAAATCTGCCGTCCTTACCCGGTCTGGCCTACACGTGACTCCAGGCCCCACAGCCACGTGGTTGACTCTTAGCCACCCCTTGAAATGGCCCAGCAAGGCCTCTCGGTTGTATTCGAGGCAGCGACTCACCACCACCACCACCACCACCTTGTTGAAGGGCAGTTGGGGGACGGGGCGATAAATGCTGGCCTTGCCAGAGCTGCCCACATCCCGAGAACGAATGAAGAAACGCTGCGGGTGGTGTAGACGAATTTCTGCTTCAGCCTGCAGTCGTTGTCGCAAGCAAGTGAAGATCGGCAGCTGCCTACAGGGCCAATGGGGGGAGGTGGGGAATAAACTCTTAAAAAACAACACATATTCTTCTGGTAAAAACAAAAAGCTAAAAGCTACTGCGGATGCTTCTGGATCTGGCAAAGCCGCGCTTATTGCTCATCCCTGGTTTCCCCTTGGTAGGTGGCTTGTGCCGAAATGGTGCAATCATTTGAAAGTAGCTGAAGTCTCTCCTCCTTTTAGCAAGGAGGACCGGGGACCGCAGCGAGAGCCGGAATGGCAGGGTGGGGGTGAGCCACGATTCCCTGATCCGCTGGCGTACACCGTTAACAACGTAAACAGGGCCAGTCATTGCCTGTCTGCATTTGTCTGACCTCAGAGTGCTGCATCTGTTGAGACCAAAACTTGTGTTTCACTAGACTAAGCGGGAACAGGGAGAGCAAGAGTCAGAGAGATAGGGAGACAGAGGCAATTAAAAAAAGTGAGATAAAAGTATAAAGAAGTTTATATGCTTCAGGTGTAATAAAACAGAGAGTTTTATTGTTCAGTATTTGATGTGATTTATAATGTATGGGGCAGTGTTTTATTTGCTGGCTAATACACGGATGGAACACAAACTCATTATGGTATAGTACCAGCCATGCGATACCCCTAGTTGTCACACCATTGCCTACTGCACTCCTTATCTCTGCTTCCAGTACAGCAAGTCACATATCAACTGAAACAGACAACTCACTATAAAGATAAACAGGAGTTTAGCAGCGGGCTGTAATCTAATCTTACGCCTCTGTTGATATTCATCAAGTCAACTGCACACTGTTTTGAGAAATTCTCATCGGCTTGGAGAGGTAGTGTGAGTGAGCCTGTGTGTATGTGCGCGTACACGCGTGAGAGTGAGAGCGTCTGTGCGGGAGAGTGAGCGTGAGAGTGAGAGTGCAAAAGTGCCTTTGTGTGCACGCGCGAGTGCCTGTGTATGAGTGTGGGTGTGCGCGAGAGCGAGTACCTGTTTGAGTGAGTGAGTGAGTGTGAGAGAGTGAGTGCCTGTGTGTTTAGAGTTAGAGTGCTTGAGTGCGCGTGTAAGAGAGGGCGCAAGAATGAGCGCGTGCATGTGTGAAAGTGGGCGAGAGAGTGGGTGAGAGCCCTTTACCACCTGATCTACTCAAAGGACTAAATGACCTACTCCTATTTCACTCCCCACCCCCCCCCGAAGTCGTTCTTTGCCCACTTTTCCTAGCTTAATGCAGGTTCCTTCTTCTGAAGGGCACTGTGCATTCTGCCCACAGGTGACTTTTAAAAATTCGTTCATGGCATGTGGCCGTCGCTGGCTAGGCCAGCATTTGTTACCCATCCCCAGTTGCCCTCGAGAAGGTGGTAGTGAGCTGCCTTCTCGAACTGCAGCAGTCCCTGTGGTGACCAGTGCTGTTAGGGAGGGAGTTCCAAGGTTGGTGACCCAGTGACAGTGAAGGAACAGCAATATAGTTCCAAGTCAGGATGGTGGGCGGCTTGGAGAGGAACATGCAGGTGGTGGTGTCCCCACCTGTTTGCTGCCCTTGTCCTTCTAGGTGGTAGAGGAAGCGGGTTTGGAAGGTGCTGTCAAAGGAGCCTTTGCGGGGGTGGGGTTGCTGCAGTGCATCTTGCACAATGCTGCCACTGTGTGTCAGTGGCAGAGGGAGTGAACGATTAAGGCGGTGGATGGCTTTGTCCCTTACCGGATATCCTTTTCCAAAGACTTGACGCGATTCTGCAGCTGCTCATTGGTCTCGTGCAGATCCTCCAACTCCCGCAAACCTTTCTTCCTCGCAGTTTCCAGCCGTTCAATTTCCTCCTCTGCCTCGTCCACTTGTCGCTTCAGTGCTTTCACTCGCAAGGTGAGCTACACAGAGAGAAAATTTGCAATAAGGGCCTGGCGACTTTCTGCAAAATGGGTTACTTTTACTAGCCTAACGTTCCTGAATTTTAATGCTTTGACGCAAATACAAGTCCTAACATTTCTCACACCAACAGTTTTGTACATTAGGAGTGATGCTAAACCGGCCAAATTCATCCCCTATCTCCATAACATAAAAATGCAACCATATTATAGACTCATCCATACACCTATGAATACTTTATCTACCAATTCATAGGGTATCAGGATAGCCACCGGATATTAAAGCGTGTTGTCTGGAAACAAGGATTTTATATCACAAACTCTGTGGCTAGTTAATTCTTCCTCTGTCACGGGGAATTCCAAAAGATTCACACCCCTCTGAGTGAAGAAATTTCCCCTCGTCTCAGTTCCAAATGTCTGAATCCTTATTCTGAGGATAGTTTACTCTTCGTTTTTCTTATGCTCTTAATATTTGTACCAGGACTTGCGAATGACCCTTTTCCTCATTAGTGTCTCTCTCTCTCTCTCTCTTCCCTGTTAACGTGAGGGGTGGGTGGAGAGAGAGAGAGAGAGAGAGAGAGAAATAGGATCATTCACATATCCTGATTCAAATATTAACATAAGGAAAACGAAGAGTAGACTATTCACTCCCTCGAGCCTGCTCTGCCATGCAATATGATTATGCTTCAACTCCACTTTCTCATCCGTATCACAGATAGAGCGAAAATCTGTCCATCTATCTCAACCTTGATTTTACTCCTGATAGCAAAGGGAGTTATGAATTCTCAGAAATGCCCCAAAGCACTTCACTTATAAATGTAGCAGCCATTATCCACGCTGCACGGTCCCACTATCAGTCATTCGATTAATGATCAATTAATCTGCTTTTGGTGTTGTTGTTTGTAGGGGGAAATGCTCGATAGGGTAGATGCAGAGAGGCTGTATCCCCCTGCCCTGTTGAGTCTAGAACCAGGGATCGTAAGAACACAACAAATAGGAGGAGTAGTAGACCAAATGGCTCTTCAAGTCTGCCCTGCCATTTGATACAATCGTGACTGATCTTGGGCTTCAACTCCACTTCCCTACCCGCTATCCATATCCCTCGATTCCCTGAGACCCCAAAAATCTGCCTACCCCAGCCTTAAATATATTCAGTGATGATGGAGTATCTACAGACCCTGGGGGTAGAGAATTCCAAAGATCCACAACCCTTTGAGTAAAGAAATTTCTCCTCATCTCAGTCCTAAACGATCGGCCCCTTACCCTGAGGCTGTACCTGCCCCAACCCCACCGTGTTCTAGATTCCCCGATCAGCAGAAACGATCTCTCAACGCCATAGTCACAGAATTGAGCATGTATTGTACAGGGAGACCTGCTAGGCGTTGTGGACTAGCCTTGTCCTGTCAGTGGAGATGAGATGTCTAACGGACGGGTTAACATGCTTTTTGCAGTAAAAGCAAAATATTGCGGATGCTGGAAATCTGAAACAAAAACAGAAAATGCTGGAAAAACTCAGCAGGTCTGACAGCTTCTACGGAGAGAGAAACAGAGTTAATGTTTCGCGCCCGTATGACCCTTCTTCAGAGCTAAAGCTTTTTGGGATGTTGCTTTAAAAGGAAGGTAGATTTTTCTACTAATTTTTGGATAATGCCAGGGGATCCTCATCACCCGTACAGGTAGCTGGGACCTCAGTTTAACATCTCATCCAATCATCACTGGGCGACTCAGTTAAATCTGCACTGAAGTGCAAACTCAGAATACGCACTCGAGCCTCTGATGTGGAGCTCGTAGCTATAACCTTCAGACCTAGGAGGCGAGAATGGTATTAAGCGAGTCAAACTGACACATGGACGTGAAGCTAAATTCGAGTACACACAGTGGCCCAAGTTGCTAAAGCAGCTACGTCCTCACATTCACGGTGATGGTGGCCTAGTGGTAATGGAATATAAAGCTCTTCTCAGTAATGGTGACCGTGAAACTATCATCGGTTGTTGCAAAATAAAAAAGAAACCCCATCTGGTTCACTAATGCCCTTTGGGGAAGCAAATCTGCCGTCCTTACCCGGTCTGGCCTACGTGTGACTAGATCCACAGCCACGTGGTTGACTCTTAACCGCCCTCTGAAGTGGCTGAGCAAGCCACTCAGTTCAAGGGCAACTAGGGGCAGGCAACAAATGCTGGCCTTGCCAGCGACACCCACATCCCCATGGAAGAATAAAGAAAAGAAACAATACCACCACCCCAGCCCATCCCCACCCAGGGAAGTGAGCCACACAGGGTCAACACTCTGGGAAAAACTATTCTCCCTCCCAAAGCCATACCTGGTCTTTCTCATCGGACACCCGCTGCCGTTCATCGTCAAGCTGAATGGTCAGTTCCTTGACTTTCCTCTCCAGTTTGCGATTAGATGCTTGCAGTACACTTCGGTCCCTGTTAACGTGACGGGTGGGCGGGGAGAGAGAGAGAGAGAGAGGGAGGGAGAGAGAGAGACACGAATGAGGAAAAGGATCATTTGCCAGTCCTGTTTCAAATACTAACACAAGAAATAGGGAGAGTAAACTAATTGCTCCCTTGAGCCTGCACTGCCGTGCAATATGATTATGCTTCAGCTCCACTTTCTCACTCATTCTCCCAAACAGACAGATTTTTAATCTCTCTCAGCCTTGAGTTTACGCCCTATAGCAAAGGGAGGCTAGTAATTATGAATTCTTTGAGAAATGCCCCAAAGCACCTCATCTGTAAACGTGGCAGCCATTTCCCAAATCAAGTGGTCCCACTACCAGTAATTTGATTAATGATCAATTAATCTGCTTTTGGCTATGTTGATTGTAGGAGAAAATGCTGGTTAAGACACCAGGGGAACGCCCCCCTACTCTTGTTTGTGGGATAAGCACGAAACCAATGAGCAGGAAAAGACCAAGTCTGCCCCACACCGCCATGATTTATCAGCCATGATTGAATGGCGGAGCAGACTCGATGGGCTAAATGGCCTAATTTCTGCTCCTATGTCTTATGGCTGGACCATCACAGTTAAATACTTTCAAGATCCCCCCCCCCGCAACTTGCAACACCTTTGCATAATCTTTAGCACATTGGCCTCAGTTTAAATTTCTGGAATTCCCTCCCTAAGCCTCTCTGCCTCTCTCTTCCCCCCCTCTAAGATGCTCCTTAAAACTAACTTCTTTGTCCAAGCTTCTGGTCACCTTCTGACTTTCCCCTCTCTGCTCTCATCAAGGATATCAGCTTGCATATACGTGACTTTGACGAATTTCGAGCTCAGAATGACGCTGAGCTTCTCTTTTGTCACCTCCGCACCCCCCGCTTCTTGGATCAGAAGTCTTCTCCCCCCCCTCCTTTTAACGGATCCCTTCACCCACCTCCAACGTTCTCCCTCCAGCCGGGACCCTCCCTCTGGCCTCTTACTCTCGCTACGTCTCTTCAGCGAGGGCTGCCGGCGTATCGTCGGCCACCTCAATGTCTCTGCCCCCCCCATCTCTCACTCTAACCCGCTACCCTCTGAGCTTGCTGAGCTCCGCTCTCTCTCTCCGGTCCAACCCGTCGAAAAGGTCAGCGGCCAGAAACGCTAACTCAGTTGTCCTCCAGGGATGCTGCATGACCTGCCGAGTATTCCCTGCATTTATTATTGTTTTTAATTTTGGTCACCTGTACCAACATCTCATTTTTAAAAAACAAAATTTATTCTTTCGTGGGAATTGGGCGCCACTATAGCAAGGCCAGAGTTTATTGCCCATCCCTAATTACCCTTGAATCAAGTGGCTTGCTAGGCCATTTCACAGTATTTTACAATACTGTGCCATATTTCAAAACAACAAACCACTACAGCAACTCGTTGGCCTTTATTTTCTCTTAAGTAAACAAAATAATTAGAGACATTCTTCCCCGAGCACCAATGCGTGACTCAAGGTTGCATGCAATGACAGGGCAGAGCAAAGAGAGATTATACAGTGTGTAGTCTGGGTTTCTCCTTTTGAAGAAAAAAAGTAGTCAGAGACAAAGGCATTCGTGTGAAGCAAATGGATTTAGTTTTGAAAGGAGCAGCGTGTTTTTTCCCAAGCAGATCTGAGACAACCCACACTGCATTTTCCAACTGCACCGGGTCCTCTCGGGACCTCAGCGGGTGGTCGTCTCTGCCCTGTCGTGGGTCGCCCCAGGGCCACACAGGCTCAAGGTTACGAGGCACGGCCAATTGCGCAACCAGCGGGCTTTTGGCAGTAATGGGAGGAAGAGCTAGAGCCTCGAGGGGTAGCGGCTGCATACAGGCGGAGGATGCCACTGGCACACCGGAGGGAGGCAGCAGGAAACCGCCTCATGTATCCTTTCCCTTAGTCACACGGCTCATTGCAATTGAAAATGGGAGGCTCCACAAGCAACCGAAGAGGGCAACTGTGAGGCCGCGAGGCATGGAGAAATGAACAGAGGGCCTGCCCTTAGGCAGATCATTGCAACTGGCTGAGAATGGAAAATAGCAAAGGGAGTAGGCTTCATATTGACGCGGACGCAAAAATCGCGGCCTGTGTTACATGAAGAGAGCCTGAAAGCAACTTGCTCAACATCCCAGGTTGCATCTCCTAAAAATAACCCCCACTTCCCCCAGAGTTGACGGGTTTTCACTGGGGTGCGGTCCCATGAGCTTTCAGCACATCACCAAGCGCCCACTCTTTATCTGGGAGCGTTTAACAGTGAGTGACACAAGGCTACTTGCTCGTGGGGCTGCGGGGGCATAGGTGTCACTGCTGAGTCTAGTGCAATCACCTCCCAACGTTCACACCCACGCACCTCCTCGCTACAAGCCTGCGGAGAGTGACCTGAAGCAGGAAGCCAGGTTTTTCGGCGTCAGGCCGTGTCTCAGTGGGTTACTCACTCGCCTCTGAAGTCAGGAGCCCTGGGTTGGAGTGGCGCCCAAGTGACTTTGAGCCCCATAAACCCAGGTCGGCCAGTGCTGAGGGAGTACCACACTCATGACCGAGGGATGAAACACTAAACCGAGGCCCCGCCTGCTCTCTCAGGTGGAGCGTAAAAGATCCCACGGCCACTATTTCAAAGGGTGGGGGTGGGGGTGGGGGGTGGGGAAGGAAGATTCTCCTCAGTGTTCTGGCTAATACTTATCCCTCGACCAATATCACAAACACAGATCATTTGGGTCATTATCACAATGCTGGCAGTGGAAGCTTGCTGTGTGCAAACTGGCTGCCATGTTTCTTACGTTGCAGAAGTGACTACGCTTGGCTGGCTGCAAAGACCTTTGGGGATGTACACGGGTCGTGCACGGTGCTACAGAAATGCAAGTCTTTCATCCTTTTCCTTCATTCTGTTATTTCCCTCCTCCCTCCAGCAGCCCCCAGGGTCGCTGAAGCCAAAACGTGCAGCTCTGGCGGAATCTGCCCCACTCGGTGCAGACTGGGGATTGAACCTGGGACAATCTGCCTACGCGGATCGTGTCACACACCCCAGGCCGCACCTTCAGCTTTTCTCTTGACCCCCAGCTGCTGACCGTCTGGCGAGGGAGCAGACGTCTTTCAAGAGTGACCAGCATTGGCTTGGCTCAGTGGGGGAGACCATGGCGTAACCTCACCGGCCCTCGTAACCCAGGGGCCCAGGATAACGCTCTGAGGACACAGGTTTCAAATCCCACCAGAGGCAGCTGGTGGAATTTAAATTCAATTAATAAAATCTGGAATTGAACAGCTCGTCTCAGTAACGATGACCGTGACAACCATCCTCGATTGTTGTAAAAACCCATCTGGATTTCCCCCTACAGGGAAGGGAAATCTGCTGTCCTTACCCGGTCTGGCCTACACGTGACTCCAGGCCCACAGCAACGTGGTCGACTCTTAACTGCCCCTCTGAAATAGTCGAGCGAGACCACTCAGTTCGAGGGGCAATTAGGGATGGGCAACAAATGCTGGCCTTGCCCAGTGACACCCACATCCCGCGAAAGAATGAAGAAAATAAAAGCTCTCGCCTCCAAGTCCAGGGTCATGGGTTCAGGGGCCACTCCAGGATTTCAGCCTGTGATCCAGTGATTTAGGCAGTGCAGTACTGAGGGAGTGCTGCAGCGTCAAAAGGTGCCGTCTTCTGGACGAGGTGTTAAACTGAGGCCACGTGTGCCTGTGTTGGTGGTTGGTAACGATCCCACAACGATTTGGGAAGAATGGGGTGGGGGTTTTCCCAGGGTTTATCCCTCAATGAACAGCTCCGAAATAAACATTACTGTCTGTGGGAGCTTGCTGTGTGCAGATTGGCTGCCATGCTTGCCTACATTCCAGCAGCACTTTGAAAACAATTCGCTGGCTGAAAAGCATTTTTTAGACACCTCATAGATCCAAGTTCTTTCTTTATTCCCTGCTTCGGGTCCCGACTCAGGGAAACATCCAAGTGGGTGCATCTTGACGTACAGGCTGTTACAGGAAATTCTGGGCGTGGCGGACACAAAAACTCTCACCATCCAGGGTGGGTAGGGAGCAGCTGTTTCCCCCTTAGTTGAAGGGTTAGTCTCGAGGGGACATAAGTTCAAGGTGAGAGGCAGGAGGTTTGGGGGGGGGAGGGTGGGGAATGAGAGGAGAAACTTTTTTACCCAGAGGGTGGTGAGGGTCTGGAATGCGTTGCCTGGGAGGGTGGTGGAGGCGGGTTAGCCTCACATCCTTTAAAAAGTACCTGGATGAGCACTTGGCACGTCATAACATTCAAGGCGATGGGCCAAGTGCTGGTTAAATGGGATTAGGGAGGTGGGTCAGGTGTTTCTCACGTGTTGGTGCAGGGCCCCCTTCTGCGCTTTGAGATTCTGCCTCAGCCCCGAACACCGGTCCTGGCTCAGAATCAAGTGCTCTCGAAGCTCCTACCTTTCCTCTGACTGCAAGCGATCCTCCAGCTCCATAATGCGGGACTCGAGCTGAGACATGTTAGCGTTTGGTTTCATACTCCCCTCAGAGTTTGCCAGTCGGGCCTTTAGCTCTTTATTCTGCAAGACAAACAGAAATCAGCGTTAGTGGTAAGGTACGAGACTGGATGAAGATGAAGTCATGTCTGATTAAATTCGTAACTGCTTTTACATTCCACCCGGACTTGGCAGAGCAAGCTACCAATATTTAGTATTGTAATCGCCTGGATGGCGGGAACCAACGTTGTGCGCACGTGTAGGGCTGGCGGGAACTCTGGCCAGCTCACGCACGCAGTGATCTCACCAGAGATAAATAGAGACTTCTGTGAGGTAACATCATAACCAAACCACACAGTGATTTATTAGCTCAGGTGATATTGATGAACAACAAATAAAGATCTGCGGACGAAAATAGAGGCTGTTGAAATGTGGATGTTAAAACACATGCTTAAAAGTCCATTTGCAGGCCCGAACACAAATGAAGGAGGGATCGAGGTTGCAAGTGCAAAATGAATTCTAAAAGCTGACGTCCAGATAAGTAAATGTCATTACTTCAGCCGTTTGATCAGAGCTGAGAAACTACAGAGATCTCTTCCACAGAGGGTAAAGCGGAGGGCAGCAGGAAGAGGGGTCGACCTAGGTATAGTTGGATGACGGACGTCACATGGCGGCTGCAGACGAGCTACAGACGCTGTGTGAGGATAGCGCAAGACAGGCGATGAGAGCAGATCTCCTGGCAGGAGCAGCTACAAGCAGAGACAGGAACAGGTTATACAGAAGTGGGGGGTGACCGTGTGAAAAAGTAGTGTACCTCACCACCAGTCAGGAAAATAAGTGCCCATTCTTCAGGCAAAATACGTTGTGTATTGGCAGGCTAGAGCTGCTCAGCCCTCACCTCACATGCTATGAGGATCACCGGGACAACTACTCTGGCAGACTTTAACCCCGAGGCTATCTGCAGCAATCCAACTGGCAACAACTCACTCAACACAGGTCGCACACAAGAATTCATGTTCTCCAAAGCTTAGCACAGAGGGAAGTGGTTCCATTTGCCCAAACTGAATACTAGCCGCTCTAAATTAGATGCCCTAGTCGACCCTAAGCTGAGCTTTGGACTCCATTCCCACAGCAACACAAACATCACTTCCACCTCCGCAACACCCACCCGCCTCCGGCTGGAACCCTCATCCGTGCCTTTGTCACCTCCAGTCTCAACTGTTCCAACACTCTTCCCGGCCGGCCTCCCATCCCCAGTCTCCGTAAACTTCAGCTCATCTGAAAATCAGCCGCCCCTGACCTGCCCGGGTCCTAGTCCCACCCATCACCCTGCCCTCGCAGGCCGACGACACTGGGCGCCAGCCCCTCGACCCTGTCAAATTCAAAAATCCTTAAAAACGTTTCACTGCCCTGTGCCGCCCCGATCCCAAACTTCCTCCAGCCCCTACCACCCTCCCGTTTCCTGAACTCCGTTCCTTTGACTCCCGTCCCCACGGGCATCCCGGGAAACCCGCCTTGCCCAAGCCGCTGGCTGCCGTGGCCCCACATTCCGGAATTCCCTCTGGAAACACTTCCCTCTTCCCTCAAGGCCCTCGTCTTAAAACCCAACTCCTCAGCCAAGCTGTCGGTCACCCTTCCTGATGGCTCATCCTTAGAGTCACGGAGTCATACAGCACAGAAACAGGCCCTTCGGCCCATCGTGTCCGTGCCGGCCATCAAGCCCCTATCCATTCTAATGCCATTTTCCAGCACTTGGCCCGTAGCCCTGTGTGCTATGGCGTTTCAAGTGCTCATCTAAATACCTCTTAAATGTTGTGAGGGTTCCTGCCTCTACCACCCCCTCAGGCAGAGAGTTCCAGATTCCAACCCCACTTTGGGTGAAAACATTTTTCCTCAAATCCCCTCTAAACCTCCTGCCCCTTACCTTAAATCTATGCCCCCTGGTTATTGATACCTCCGCTAAGGCGAAAAGTTTCTTCCTATCTACCCTATCTATGCCCCTCAAAATTTTGTTCCCCGCCTCAGCCTTCTCTGCTCTAAGGAAAACAACCCCAGCCTATCCAGTCTCCCTTCACAGCTGAAACGCAACATCCTGGTGAATCTCCTCTTTGGCACCAGGTTCATTTCATGGCTTTGATCCTCTGGAGCTCATTGGGGTGTTAGTTTCTAAGTTAAAGGCGCTATCTCAATATGAAGTTGATGTTGCTCAAAAGTGTCAGAGTGCTGTAATATCCATGATAAGCTTCACCAAAAGGATACCACTTTTGTAAACCCCTATAAGTTGCCCCGGTGGACAGGTTATTACCCTAGTGCACACAGAAAGATGCAACGATGTCGTGCTTTACACAGACTGCGGTGCACAATCACAGAAATTCCAGCATTAAAACAAGTCGGCTATTAGTCACTAGCAACTCCCCTAAAGAATTCAGGAGAAATTTCTTCACCCAGAGAATGTGGAGAATGCAGAACTCCCTCCCACAGGGAATGATGGAGGCGAATAGCAGAGGTTCACTGCTCAATAGCAGAGGTTCACTGCTCAATAGCACAGGTTCACTGTTCCTTTCTCCTTCACGTGTTTTTGAAGGAGAAGATGGAAGCTGGATAAAAACACGTGAAGAAGGAGCAGAATTTATGCTTGAAGGGTGAGATGAAGAGAGGGTTAGGAGAAGGCTCACGCGGAGCATAAATGCTGGTGTAGGTCCAGCAGCTTCTGTGCTGTAAAAGGCTATGTAATTTGGTTTGTCATGCTGCGCTGTCTGCAGGCTGCGACCATCAACTCCAGTCCCTGCACCCTCGAATATTTCTATTCTTCCAAGTGTTTCTCTTCCTTCCGTGGCTTCCATCGTCCCAATCGCTACAACCGTCTCCTGCCCTTTGCCCTAGATCATCCGCCCCCCCCGCCCCGCCCCACTCACCACCACGCCGAACCAGCTCTGGCCTGTTGCTCATCTCCCTGCTGCACCAAGGGTAGTAAGGATCCCCACCCTCGCCCCACACCAACCTGTTCCCCCGCCTCCCCCCACCCCCACCCCACCCCACCCACCCCCCACCCGGTCGGTTCACCTCCTGCTCGTTGTCCACTGCTTTCTCCACAAAGTGATTCCCTTGCGTGAAAGGCGGAACGTGGACATAAGCCGCTGTTGCTGCGCCCCCCCCCCCCAACCCGGTTTGTTGCGTAAATCGTTTCCCCACCCTCCCCGGCAACGCCCCAAGGAAACGTACCTGTCTTTCTAAGGAAATTTTATCACATTCCAAGTCCTGTCTTGCAGCTCGCTCTTGCATCAGCTCACCTCTCAGCTGCTCAATCTGTTGGCGGGGAGGGTGCAGAGAACAAATTAAAAAAAAAGAGATGAAAAGAAGGAAACATGTCTTACTTGAATTTAATCCACTGTGTTTACACTGTAACTCAGGTATGAATTCTTGTTGGTACAAAACGAGGCAGCAGGGATCTCGAGAAATAACTCAGACACAAATAGGTGTTAGGATAGGTGCTTCTGTATTATCGCTGACTGTGTTATAGGAGCAGGACGTGACCATTCAGTCCATCATCTAACTAGAAACTGGCTGATCTACCGCCTAACTCTACAATCCCGCCTTTGCCCCCATCTCCCTCGGGTTTCTGCTGACCG
>NC_135914.1:4585309-4720309 GCF_964194155.1 Cetorhinus maximus | reverse complement strand
GCCAAGGTGGCCATAAACAGGTCCAAAAAGAGTGGACAGTTGAGGGGGGGTCGTTCGGCCCGACTGTGCACCTCTCTTCCACGGCTACGTCCGCACCTGGGTATCCCCGGAAAAGGGGGGCAAGTGCTGCCCGCTGGTTTGCAGCCGGTGGGTGCCGCAGGGGCTGGGGTGCACAATCAGCCTCCAAAAATGACATTTCAAGTTTCCTTTTCCGATTGTTCATTTTTTCTGCAATAATCTGAAAGTGCCCCTTTAAAAGGAGTATATTTACTTATTTGTTCGTTTGATTAATTGACAGAGTATAATCGGAGACTGCTGGGACACTGGGTTAGTAGGTAGAGGGGGCAGGATATGTAATGCTGCATTCTGGGAATAAACCAACCCTCAAGAATAGGATTTACGTCTTGTTATATACTTCACCGGTTGGCTTGGGATCCATTTATTGGAGGACGGGGGATATGTGTCGGGGGGGGTGGGGGTGATGGGGGAAAGAAGTGGAACTATTTAGATAGGGTGCAAAGGGTTAACATTGGCACAATGGGCCAAAAGGCCTCCTCGCATCTGATTTTATGAAGGCTCAGCTGTTCTAGATGTCTCTGATACACCCGCTGCAGCCTCAGGACAAAATACAAATTTTTAATGTCCAAAGCACACTCGCACGCAAAAAGGTGGGTTGGAGCTGTAACTGAGGTACCTGGGTGTTGGCTGAGGTAGCTGGCACCAGTAGAAGATTTTGGCAGAGCTTCAAGCTTTTTGTAGGGATAGTAAACAGTAGATAACCACGCTCCAGCTTTGCTGAGTGTGCACACTTTACACTGGGAGTCGGAGGGATGGCAACACAGTGCATGTACCTGACCACCCACCCCCCACCACCCAACTACTTGTCGAATCAGCTGATCTTGGTTGAGGATGCTGCAACTGCCCTCAGAGCCTCGGACTGGGTGGAGAATCAGAGTGTTGAAGAGAAAACAAAAAAAAAATCAGAACTTGCACCTGAATGGTGATCACGTGGCGAGGGCTGGGACAGGTAGTAATGTTGTTGAGTCGTAAGCAACTATGTAAAAGTGTGTTGGAGGAAATCGGTATTATGAATAAGAGAACGAGAAAGGAGGAGGGAAGGAGGGAGGAGGGGGGAGGGAAAAGGGGGGAAAGGAGGGAGGGAAAAGCGGGGTTAAAACTATTACTGAGCTAACAGATGCCAAGCAATATATTTGTATTACTAATAAAACTGATATTATGAAAGGGGTTTTATTGTTAAAAGGTGGAGTTCAAAGAGCCTGGTGATACAATGAGAATTTACATTCAATGGGCCGCGCTGGCTATAAACTTCAGCAGGTGTGTGTGTGTGCAGGGCAGAGGCGATGTGAGATCAAAAGGCAGCTGTGAGCCTCCAGCTGTCTCCACAGGAACCAAAGTGAAAGGAACCTCCTTTTCAATTTGTACGGTGAAAATGCTTTGCCTGGTGTCTGCTTAAGTCTGTGGGTCGTTGTTGCCTTAGTGGAGATTAGTTTGGGAATTTGTTAAAAGTTATGATAGTCGTACTTTGTAGCCATGTATGCGTTTAATGTGTTGCAACTTAATAAGTAGTTTCATCTAGTTTAATATAAAACCTCTCAAGAACTAGTGGTCTGATTCCTGAATTCAGAGTTGCATCTCAAACATAACACTTAAAACTATGGGCTGAATTCTCTCCCCCCCAACCCTCCGCCCACCCAGTCAGAGGGGTTGTGCAGGCGTGGGCAGGAGTGAGCATGAACCCGACTGGCGCCCCTGATCGGGTGCGCGCCGCCATTTTTCGTGGGTGGGCCAATTAAGGTGGGTGGGGGAATTCCCTGGGTCTGGACCTGCGCTCTTTCGTGCACGCGCGCAAAAGAGTACAGAAATCTCCCTGAGGCACCCCTGCGCCTCAGGGAGATTTGTTTAAGGTTCAAACATTTAAAATAAAGAATTGAAAATATTTTAAGACATGTCCCCTCATGTGACAGTGTCACATGAGTTGTGACATATCAAGGAACATTAATTCAAAAATTTATTTAATTTATAAACACTTCATGAAACCTCATCCCGCCTGTGGATGAGGTTCCATGAAAAATGCGAAGGCCGCCTGGGCTCTTCGCCTGCCCGTCAACCTTCAGGTTAGCCAGGCAGCTCATTTAATTGATTTAATTAGTTTTAAACAGGCTTTAATAGGCCTTTGACAGGTCGGCGGGTGCGCAGCCAAGTCGGCAACACACCCGCCGAACTGAAAATCTAAATGACGCGCAGTGATGTCAGGATGCGTCGGCGAGCGGGCCCCACCCTCGCTCGCCAACCGGGAAATTCTCCCCCATAGGTTGTGACAGTTGTTTAAAGTTTCCCTCTGGAATTTTTAAATAACTCAGCTTTAACAAACTGCTGTCTCATAACAACTGGGGGCTCTAGCGGGGATAATTTATATTTCTGATTCCTTGATTGGTTTGGAATTGGTGAACCTTAAAAGGTTATGAGTGGACTTGGCGAGGTATTTTGAGAAGTGGTGAGACTGCAAGATGGCTTTGGCAATGGCTAAGACATGGGTGGGAATAGAAGAGGTAACTCTGATTGGGTTGGAGAAAATAACCAAAAGTAAGTTAACAGGGTTGGCAGATAAGTTAAAATTGGGATTACCTGGGAGTGCTAGAAAATCAGATACGGTTAAAAGTATAGCACAGCATCGACAGTTGGAAGTGAAACCTGACGCTAGTGAGTCACAGCTGGAGGTAGTGAGACTTCTGTTACAAATGAAGACACTTGAATTTGACCAAGCAAAGGAACTGAAAGAGCTTGAATTAGAAGCAAAAGACAGAGAAATGGTTTTTAAAAGGGAATTAGAAATTGCGAAGATGGAGAAGGAGGAGAGAGAAAGAGGGAGAATTCCAACTGAAAATGTTGGCAGTTAGAAAAGAGATGTCAGAAGGTGAAGAAGGATTTGTCTCCAGAGTAGAGCCCGGTGGGGATATGTTTAAATTTGTACCAGCTCTTCCAAAGTCTGAGGAAAAAGATATTGAAGCAGTCTTTATTTCACTGGAGAAGTTAGCTAAACAGATGAAATGGCTGCAGGAAAACTGGACGTTATTATTACAGTTTAAGTTGTTAGGTAGGGCCCTTGAGGTATATGCTTTGCTATCAGAAGAAATGCCGGTGAATTATGATGTGGTGAGAAAAGCTATTTTGAGTGCACATGAGTTGGTTCCTGAAGCATACAGGCAGAAATTTAGGAATATGAGAAAACAGCCTGGGCAAACATATTGAGCTTGATAGAGTAAAAGAAAGTAATTTTGACCAGTGGATACGGGCATTAAAAATAAAGACAACCAATGCAGCTCTTAGGGAAGTCATTCTTTTAGAGGAATTTAAAGATTCAATCCCTTCAACAATGAGAACTCCTGTGGAGGAACAGAGGGTTGATTCTGACAAGCAGCAGAGAGCGCTGATGGTTATAAGTTAGTTCATAGAGCTAAACCTTTTTCACTCTTTCAGATTGGAAAAGGATAAAAAGTGAGATGGTTAAAGGAAGGTAGGTATTCAGGGATGAGAAGGAGTAGCTGGAAGTTCCCAGCAAGTTTAATTTTCTCAGAATAAAAAGGAAGGTGCTGAAGGTAGGAGTGACATTCGAAAATTGAGGTGTTTTCATTGTAATAGAGTGGGGCACACAAAGTCAGTGTGATGGAGATTGCAGGAAAAATCTGTAGGAAATGTTGGGGCACAGAAAAGCTCTGGAAGTAAAAGTACTGTGGGTTCTGAGGTTCAGGCACAGGAGAAACCAGTGGTTTGTGTACAGGTGAAACAGGGAAAAATCAGTGAAAGGTGAAGAGGTGGGATTGTGTTCACAGTTTACTCAAGAGAATTCTGAGGAGCAGGTTGCAGAAATGCTTAAATACTTTGTAATGTGAAGGGAAAGTCTTTCCATGTACACAGGGTGGAGTAGGTGAAGATGTTAAAATTTTAAGAGACACAGGGGCTAGTCAATCCTTAATGTTGTGGGATAGTGATATTTGTTGTTCAAAGGGAATGCTGCAGGAGAAGGTAATAATAAGTGGGGTTCATGAAGATGCTAAATCTATTCCGTTGTGAAAGGTAAATTTAAAGAGCAAATGGAAAGCGGTGAAGTTACAGTTGGAGTGGTGGAAAAATTGCCCATTGCAGGGGTTCAATTTATTCTGGGTAATGATATAACTGGATCACGAATGTGGGTCATGCCTATGGTAGTTGAGCAGCCTGTAGAAGTGTTTACAACAGAGGTGTTACAGAAGGAACATCCTGGATTGTTTCCGGATTGTGTTGAAACGAGATCAAAGGTTCATCGGGAAGAACAAAATAACCAAGATAAGCAGGCAGTTCAAAGGCAAGAAGGTGGTGTCGAAATCCAATTAGCTGGCACTGTATTTGATAACATTGTTCATGAGGAAGGACTGCAGGGCAGTTCAGTTGAAATGTTTAACTCAAAGAGGTTAGTGGAGTTACAGAAAAATGATTTGCAAGTAAAACAGTTATATCAGAAAGCTTAAATATAAAAACAAAAAAACTGCGGATGCTGGAAATCCAAAACAAAAACAGAATTACCTGGAAAAACTCAGCAGGTCTGGCAGTATCAGTGGAGAAGAAAAGAGTTGATGTTTCGAGTCCTCGTGACCCTTCAACAGAACTAATCTGAAAGCTTATTCAGAAACCAAAGCAAAATGTGTTCCAGTATGTTATTATCTTCGGGAAGGTAATCTGATGAGAAAATGGAAGCTGGAGGGAGGTACATCAAATTGTTATCCCATTAGGGTATAGAAATGAGATTCTGAGGATTGCCTAGGAAATTCCAATGGGGGTACATTTAGGAATTAGGAAAACACAGGAAAAGATAGAGGTTGTTTTTTTGGCCAGGATTGCACAGGGGTGTAGTCAAATTCTGTAGAACCTGTTATACATGTCAAATAACAGGAAAACCACAAGCAGTGATCAAGCCAGCGCCTTTAATCCCAGCCTTTGAAGAAACCTTTTACCAGGGCCATGATTGATTGTGTCCCCAATACAAAGTGGAAATCAGTATCTATTGACAATAATGGATGTGTCTACCAGGTTTCCTGAAGCGATACCTTTAAGAATTATTACAACTAAGATGATTGTGGAGGAGTTAATTAAATTTTTCACACAATATGGTTTACGAAAAGGAAATACAATCAGATCAGGGGTCAAATTTCATGTCGCAGCTGTTTAAGGAAGTAATGAACTGTTTGGGGATAAAACAGTTTTGTGTCAACAGCTTATCATTCGGAGTCACAAGGAGCTTTGGAAAGATGGCATCAAACTTTAAAAACTATGATAAGAGCATACTGTCAGGATTATGCACAGGATTGGGTTACAGGAATTCCATTTTTGTTATTTGCTATTAGAGACACTCCTAATGCAATCGACTGGTTTTAGTCCTTTTGAACTAGTTTATGGTCATGAGGTAAGGGGACCAATGAAGTTGATTCATGAGAAATTGGTGGGTCAAAATTCAGAAACTACTCTCCTGGATTACGTATCAAATTTCAGGGGAAGTCTGAACAGAGCATGTGAGCAGGCTAGGGAACGTTTAAAGATATCACAGCAAGCGATGAAAATGAAAGCAGATAAGGAGGCTAAAGTTCAGAGTTTTGTTTCTGGAGAGAAAGTGCTAGTTTTATTACCAGTACCAGGTGATTCATTAAATGCAAGGTTTAGTGGGCCTTACAGGATTGAAAAGAAATTGAGTGAAGTAAATTATTGAATAAATACTCCAGGTAGAAGAAAGAAGCAGAGGGTGTGTCACGTAAACACGCTTAAAAAGTACTTTGACAGGGAAGAGGAACGAAAAGAGGTGTTAGTGATGGTGGATGATGAGAAAGAGGTTGAAGTGCAGGACTCTGAAATATTGAGTTACCTTCCAAGCAAGTGTCAAAGTGATTTGGAAAAGCTATTGCAGTCACACAAACCTATTTGTGGAAATAAGTTAGGAAAGCCACATTTAGCTTTACACGATGTACGTATAGGAATATCATCTTCAATAAGGCAACAACCTTATAGATTAAATCCGGCAAAGTCATCACAAGTACAAAAAGAAATTGATTTCACGCTTCAAAACGATATCATTGAGTCTAGTCGCAGTAACTGGAGTTTGCCTATTGTACCGGTACCGAAACCAGACGGGACACAAAGACTGTGTGTGGACTATCGAAAGGTGAACGCGGTGGCAAAAGCGGATTCATATCCCATACCATGGTTAGAGGATTGCATTGAGGAAGTGGGACAATCGAAATTTATCAGAGGTTGACTTGCTAAAAGGACACTGGTGGGTACTGTAGTCAGAAAGAGCAAAGGAGATATCAGCTTTCGTAACACCAAGTGGACTATATCAGTTTAAAGTCATGCCATTTGGTATGAAGAATGCACCTGTGGCATTTCAAAGACTGACAAACAAAGTAATTGCAGGTCTCAGCAATTGTGCTGTTTATATTGATGATCTAATCGTTTTCAGTCAAACGTGGGAGGAGCATTTACAGCAACTCGACTACCAGAAGCTAATTTGGTGATGAACTTGGCTATAAGTGAATTTGCAAAAGCGCAAGTTACGTATCTGGGCCATACCACTGGACATGGTAAGGTGGCTCTGAGAGATGCGAAAGTCAAGGCTATCGTGGATTTCCCAGTGGCCGACAACAAAACGAGAAGTTTTGAGATTTCTGGGCATGAGCGGGTTTTGCTGGAAATTTGTACCAAATTTTAGCCGTGTGGTTGCTCCACTGACTGAACGATTAAAAAAGAACAAGAGGTTTCAATGGACACTGGAGTGTCAGACGTCATTTGATAGTTTGAAAACTGTATTAGCATTTCGCTTATTCATAAATGTTTAATTTGGGTTTATAAAAACCCTTCAAGACTCGGTGGCCTTCTACTGAATTCAAAACCGACATCTCGAAATGTCTAAACTGAAAATTAGTTGTGACCGTTGTTTCAAGTTTCCCTCTGGGATTTGAAGAGCTCAGCATTTACCATCTGCTGTGTCATAACAAGACAGAGGGAGGGAAGGTGAGAGAGAGAGAGAGAGAGAGAGAGAGAGGAGGGGGGAAGAGGAGGGGGGGGGAAAGAGGAGGGGGGGGGAAAGAGGAGGGGGGGGGAAAGAGGAGGGGGGGGGAAAGAGGAGGGGGGGGGAAAGAGGAGGGGGGGGGAAAGAGGAGGGGGGGGGAAAGAGGAGGGGGGGGGAAAGAGGAGGGGGGGGAAAGAGGAGGGGGGGGGAAAGAGGAGGGGGGGGGAAAGAGGAGGGGGGGGGGAAAGAGGAGGGGGGGGGAAAGAGGAGGGGGGGGGAAAGAGGAGGGGGGGGGAAAGAGGAGGGGGGGGGAAAGAGGAGGGGGGGGGAAAGAGGAGGGGGGGGAAAGAGGAGGGGGGGGAAAGAGGAGGGGGGGGGGAAAGAGGAGGGGGGGGGGAAAGAGGAGGGGGGGGGAAAGAGGAGGGGGGGGGAAAGAGGAGGGGGGGGAAAGAGGAGGGGGGGGAAAGAGGAGGGGGGGGAAAGAGGAGGGGGGGGAAAGAGGAGGGGGGGGAAAGAGGAGGGGGGGGAAAGAGGAGGGGGGGGAAAGAGGAGGGGGGGAAAGAGGAGGGGGGGGAAAGAGGAGGGGGGGGAAAGAGGAGGGGGGGGAAAGAGGAGGGGGGGGAAAGAGGAGGGGGGGGAAAGAGGAGGGGGGAAAGAGGAGGGGGGGGAAGAGGAGGGGGGGGAAGAGGAGGGGGGGGGAAGAGGAGGGGGGGGGAAGAGGAGGGGGGGGGAAGAGGAGGGGGGGGAAAGAGGAGGGGGGGAAGAGGAGGGGGGGAAGAGGAGGGGGGGAAGAGGAGGGGGGGGAAGAGGAGGGGGGGGAAGAGGAGGGGGGGAAGAGGAGGGGGGGGAAGAGGAGGGGGGGGAAGAGGAGGGGGGGAAGAGGAGGGGGGGAAGAGGAGGGGGGGAAGAGGAGGGGGGGAAGAGGAGGGGGGGAAGAGGAGGGGGGAAGAGGAGGGGGGGAAGAGGAGGGGGGGAAGAGGAGGGGGGGAAGAGGAGGGGGGGAAGAGGAGGGGGGGAAGAGGAGGGGGGGAAGAGGAGGGGGGGAAGAGGAGGGGGGGAAGAGGAGGGGGGGGAAGAGGAGGGGGGGGAAGAGGAGGGGGGGGAAGAGGAGGGGGGGGAAAGAGGAGGGGGGAAGAGGAGGGGGGGGAAAGAGGAGGGGGGGGAAAGAGGAGGGGGGGGAAAGAGGAGGGGGGGGAAAGAGGAGGGGGGGAAAGAGGAGGGGGGGAAAGAGGAGGGGGGGAAAGAGGAGGGGGGGAAAGAGGAGGGGGGGAAAGAGGAGGGGGGGAAAGAGGAGGGGGGGAAAGAGGAGGGGGGGGAAAGAGGAGGGGGGGAAAGAGGAGGGGGGGAAGAGGAGGGGGGGAAGAGGAGAGGGGGGAAGAGGAGGGGGGGAAGAGGAGGGGGGGAAGAGGAGGGGGGGAAGAGGAGGGGGGGAAGAGGAGGGGGGGAAGAGGAGGGGGGGGAAGAGGAGGGGGGGGAAGAGGAGGGGGGGGAAGAGGAGGGGGGGGAAGAGGAGGGGGGGGAAGAGGAGGGGGGGGAAGAGGAGGGGGGGGAAGAGGAGGGGGGGAAGAGGAGGGGGGGGAAGAGGAGGGGGGGGAAGAGGAGGGGGGGAAGAGGAGGGGGGGGAAGAGGAGGGGGGGAAGAGGAGGGGGGGAAGAGGAGGGGGGGAAGAGGAGGGGGGAAGAGGAGGGGGGGAAGAGGAGGGGGGGAAGAGGAGGGGGGGAAGAGGAGGGGGAGAGGGGGGGAAGAGGAGGGGGGGGGAGAGGAGGGGGAGAGGAGGGGGAGAGGAGGGGGAGAGGAGGGGGGGAAGAGGAGGGGGGAGAGGGGGGGAAGAGGAGGGGGAGAGGAGGGGGAGAGGAGGGGGGAGAGAAGGGGGAGAGAAGGGGGGAGAGGAGAGAGAGAGAGAGAAGGGGGGAGGGGGAGAGAGAGAGAGAGAGAAGGGGGGAGGGGGAGAGAGAGAGAAGGGGGGAGGGGGAGAGAGAGAAGGGGGGAGAGAGAGACAGAGAAGGGGGGGAGAGGGAGAGAGAGAGAGAGACACAGATAGAGGGAGGGAAGGAGAACAAGAGAGGCAGAGACTGAGAGAAAAGGACTGGTTTCAATCTGGAAAATACTAACTGCTAGAACAAAGGCCACTGGAACTAAATGAAATTGTCCCCAAACAATCTTGACTCAGGGTAAGTGGGGTGTGTCCAGATATCAGATATTTAGTAGCTTGTTTAGAGACAATAAACCTGATCAAGAATGTCTGGTTCGAGTCAGACACTCGGCTGATTAAAGAGTGACCCAACAGAGTTTTATTCTACAAGATGGTGCCGGTGGGGTTCCGACCCTGCTGCTCTACCTGTTCTCGGCTCCTGTTGATTCTCTCTGTTAAAAGGTCAACGTTGCTATTCTCTTCCTCCAGCTCGAGCTCCAGGTGCTTGATTTTATCCTGTCGCAGGGAGGAAATGAAAAGAGTTTACAAACAGCCTTCCTGTGCAGGCTCAGCCTCGGTCACGGCTGTCCAGGTGATGGGGCAGCACTCGGACTTGGCACAGCACCGACCAGGCAAATCTCAAGCCTGCCTGCGAAGCACAGCAGAGCACCCCCACCCCCCACTCCTTTTCCGAGACCCTACAGTGCAGGTCACGTTCCTCTATTCCATGCCAAGTGACCATAATTCACATGTAAGGGGGGAAAGGAGGTGGTGTGGCGGGGAGGTGGTGATGTGGCGAAAATGCCACCGAGCTAGTAACCCAGAGGCCCAGGCTGATGCTCTGGGGGACACGTGGGTTCAAATCCCACCGCGGCAGCTGATGGAATTTAAATTCAGTTAGTAAAATCTGGAATTGAACCCTTAAGTGCATCAACGGGCAGAGGGATCTGGGTATACAGGTCCACAGGTCACTGAAAGTGGCAACGCAGGTGGATAAGGTAGTCAGGAAGGCATATGGCATGCTTGCCTTCATCGGCAGGGGTATTGAGTATAAAAGCTGGGAAGTCATGCTGCAGCTGTTTGGATCCTTGGTTAGGCCACACTTGGAATATTGCGTGCAATTCTGGTCACCACATTACCAGAAGGATATGGAGGCGTTGGAGAGGGTGCAGAGGAGGTTTACCAAGATTCTGCCTGGTCTGGAGGTTATTAGCTATGAGGAGAGGTTGGAGAAACTCGGATTGTTCTCACTAGAGCGACGGAGATTGAGGGGCAACTTGATAGAAGTTTACAAAATTATGAGTGGCATGGACAGAGTAGATAGTCAGAAGCTTTTTCTCAGGGTGGAAGACTCAATTACTAGGGGACATAGATTTAAGGTGAGAAGAGAAAACTATAGAGGAGATGTGCGGGGCAAGTTTTTTTACGCAGAGGGTAGTGAGTGTCTGGAATTCGCTGCCAGAGGAGGTGGTGGAAGCAGGTATGATAGTGGTGTTTAAGAGGCAGCTTGACAAATACATGAATAGGATGGGAATAGAGGGATATGGACCCCGGAAGTGCAAAATGTTTTAGTTGACGGGCAATATGATCGGCCCAGGCTTGGAGGGCCGAAGGGGCCTGTTCCTGTGCTGTACTTTTCTTTGTTCTTTGTTCTTTGAAAGCCAGTCTCAGTAATGGTAATTATCAATTGTCGGAAAAAACCGTCTGATTCACTGATGCCCCTTTAGGGAAGGAAATCTGCCGTCCTTACCCGGTCTGGCCTACGTGCGACTCCAGACCCACAGCCGTATGGTTGACTCTTAACTGCCCCTCTGAAATATTCAGTTCAAGGGGCAATTAGGGTTGGGCAACAAACGCTGGTCTTACCAGTGACGCCCCACCTCCCACGAAAGATACAAGAGTGATGGTGATGGACGTGTTACAGTTCACGCGGGGAGTCCGAGTTGCTGTGGCAACACGCACGTTTACACGCATGTGGTGGTCTGGAGCTATGGCTACGGATAGCGAGGGTAGAGGTTCCAACTTTCTCCCCATCGCGTGGCTGACCAGGAACACTCTCCCGCTCTTACCGCCCGCCCTTGGCACGTGCTGGAGGGATTTGCAGGTTGGTTTGTAAACGCACCCTTCCTTGGCCATCGAGCCCTGGGGTGGAGATTTGAACCCGGACCTTCAGGCCCAGGGACAGGAGACACTATCCACTTCTTCACAGGTCCCCGAGAGAGTGGTGGGGTACAAACCTGACTGGTCGTTGCGGGTAGCGTGTTATCCACTTGGGCTTCCCTTACAGACCCATTACCATATTCAGCCCTGAATGACTCGAGTGGAAGAATTTCCTACCCGACGGTGTTGAAAAGAAATTCCGCCGTGGGGTTTTATTTCAAAAAAAAAACAGCTGAGCCCAACCTTCTCCTTATATGAAAAACAGAAAAATGCTGGAAAAGCTCTGCAGGTCTGTCAGCCTCCGCGGAGAGAGAGAAAAACAGCGTCTTTCAGTCTGAAGGAGAGTCACACGGACTCGAGACGTTAACTCTGTTTCCCTCTCCAGAGACGCCGACAGGCCTGCCGAGTTTTCCCCCCAGCGCTTTCCGTTCTTATTTCAGGTTTCCAGCACCTGCTGTAGCATTTGGCTTTTCCCCCCAACCTTCTCCTTGCTGGCCTCTGCACCAAGGACACTTTCAGCAGGGGCCTTGTTCAATGGTGATCCGAAATCCCGGGGAGATCATCCCCCTCCCTAACCCCGGGGGGGGGGGGGGGGGTGGTGTAAAGCCGCGAGCGTACTCGCAGCGCTTTCTGCCATCAGTTAACTCGGTGCACAGACGGAACCTGCGACACACCTCACCTGTAAGGACCGACTACGGGTTGGATAAGCCAGCTGTGCCAGAGTAGATATTAATGGCTGGTTGGGGTGGGGGTGGTGGTGGGGGGGGGGAGAAATCAGAATTTTCCCGATCGGCAAGTATTTCAGGATAGCCCTCAGCGCACTAGGTCTTCGGTTAAGAGCTCGATAACCGAGCTGAAGGCAAATAGGGGAGGGAGGGCGAAAAGAGGGGACGAAGGATTTGGCAAGGATTAAGAGTCGATTCAAGGCTTCCCCTGGTCCCATGCTGTAAGGCGACAGCACTGACACGGGTCCGATTGATTATAGGCGCTGGTCTCAGCCAGGGCTGGAGAGAGTTTTGTTGGGTTTGTCATGGGTCGTTGGGGACCGACGTCAAGGCCCTCGGGGAGCGGGCTGGAATTCCCTGTCCTGCGCGCGCGGGAAAAAAAATAAAAATAAAGAACCTGCTCGGATCTCCCGCCACTGACCTCCAGCGCTTTCGCCAGCCGGGACTTGTCGTCCTGCGTTCGTTTCTTGGAGTCCATCTCCTGCTCCAGGTGCTGCACTCGCTGCCCCAGCAGCTCACTGTCCAGCTGCGCGTTCTCCTTCGCCGCGTTGCTCTGCTGCAGCTCGTGCTTCAAGCGTCCGATCTGAAACGGGAGCACGTGGTTTTAAAAAAAAACCAAATAAAAACCCGCACGCCTTTTGCAGCTGGGTGGAGGATGGTCAAAAGGCGATTGCTCGTGGGGTTGCCTGGGAACGGGAATGACGTTCCTGACGCTTGTGGTGATCCCGATCCTTTGGATCCTGTTGGGGGGGGAGGGGGGGGCAGACTGGACTGGTATTCCAGAGACCCAGGGTAATGCTCAGGGGACCAGGGTTCGAATCCCACCACGGCCGATGGTGAAATTTGAACTTAATAAAAATCTGGCATTAAAAGTCCGACGATGACCACGACAATCAGCGACGTCCTTTAGCCCTTTCAGAGGGGCAGTTAAGAGTCAACCGCACGGCTGTGCGTCTGGAGTCACGTGTAGGGCCGGGCCGGGTGAGGATTTCCTTCCCTAAAGGGACACTAGTGAACCTGATGGCTTTCTACAGCAATCGATGACAGCTTCACGGTCACCACGGCTGAGACTAACTTTACACTCCGGACTGCTGCGTTTGGATTTCAACCCCGTGTTCCCAGAGCGTCGGCCTGGGCCCTCTGGATCACTCGTCGACTGACAGGACCACTGCACCGCTGTCTCCCTGGGGGAACCATATCACCGTTTCTCCACTGTCGCTGGTTAAAGATCCCTCTCTAACAGCACTGCGGGGATACCGACACCACAGGGACCGCGGCAGTCCAAAGATAAAAGCAAAGAACTGCGGATGCTGGAAATCCAAAACAAAAACAGAAACAGAAATACCTGGAAAAACTCAGCAGGTCTGGCAGCATCGGCGGAGAAGAGCATAGTTGACATTTTGAGTCCTCATGACCCTTCGACAGAACTGTTGAAGAGTCATGAGGACTCGAAACGTCAACTGTGCTCTTCTCCGCCGATGCTGCCAGACCTGCTGAGTTTTTCCAGGTATTTCTGTTTCTGTTTTTGCTGTGGCAGTCCAAAGCGGCTCACCACTACCTTCTCAAGGGGCAATTAGGGGTGGGGGCAACAAACAAACAAATAAATAACGGCCCTGCTGGTGATGCCCACATCACATGAACAAATAATAAAAAGAAAATCCCTAGCAGTTAGAAGAATGAGAGGTGGCCTAATTGAAACAGGTAAAATTCTGAAGGGGCTTGACAGAAGAGGGGCTGTTACCCCTGGATAGGGAGTCTACAACAAGGAGTCACTGTTCCATGATAGGGGGCCGGCCATTTTGGATTGAGATGAGGAAAAATTCCTCATTTTGGAATCGTGGTGATTCTCAAGCCCAGAGAGCTGTGGATGCTCAGTCGTCGAGTATAGTCAAGGCGGAGGCCCATAGAGTTTTGGATACAAAGGGCATTAAGGGGTGTGGGGATAGTGCAGGATCGTTGAGGTAGAAAATCAGCCATAATCTTAAATGAACGGCAGAGCAGGTTTGAGGGGCTGAATAGCCTCTCTTGCACCTAGTCCTTATATCCGTCATATACATTGTATATAGACCGAGGTGAGTACTGAACTGCAATTATTTTAAATAATTTAATTGTATTGTATAGGCTAATTATTATATATGTAGATGCACTGTATTTTGCAAGTTATTTCAGCTAGGAATGCACAGTGCTGCACATAAATATTGTGCCAATCAATTAATATATAATATATATATATATAAAAAAATCTTTTATTTTCTCAGACGTTTGAGGGATAACTTGGAACAGGAGAAACCCTCACTAAACTTTCCATTGCATTCAGTTCTGAAGTCAAGTAGATTTTCTCTCGAGTTTGGTCTATTTGAAAAATAAAGTTGTGGAACGTCCCACTAACTTGTTAACCTGTTGCACCCCTCCCTTACGTTAAAAAGTTACCCTGTCAGAGCAACCTTTCTGCCACTGCACCTATTTAACGTGGCTCCCAGTTCTCTACCTTGAAGCAGCATGGGGAGATTACAATGGTAAAAGGTGGTTAGCTCGTTCTTTTAGGGGGTTTTGTAGCGCCCCTGCCTCTGAGCCAGGAAGGAGCGTTCGAATCGAGGACAAAACAGGCTAAGCGCCAACCTGCAAATCCTTCCAAAACAACAGCCGGCAGCAGCAAGGGTGGGAGAGATTCCTGGTGAACCATGTGATGGGAGGAAAAGTTGCCCCCCACCCCCCTATTCTTCCAGACACACACACAGACACACACAGACCCTATCCACGTAACCCTGTGAGCAGGGACAGATGCCAGAGATGCAGGTTAAAAATAAGAGGGGACGTCTTGAGACAAGCTAAGGTTCCCAAATCCTTGGCTTTTGCCAGCCCCGTGCTTGAACTGTCTGAGCTTAGTTAAGTGAGGTCCTTCTCTTAAAAAAAAGGGGAAAATGTTTCTCTTATGTCAGGGAAACAGAAACCCCTTATGTAGGTCCTTCTGGAAACTCAGACACGGTGATGAGTTGCCACGCCTATCAAACTGATACAGTAAAGTCCTCGCTAATGTCAACTCACTTAATATTGTTTCACTTTAACGTCGTTTAATGTCGTAAATAAAGTAGCGTCAGTACATCCGTTTAACGTCGCCAGTTTCGCTTTAACTCTTTTGCCCAAAACCTCCTGTCTACTCTCACGGCTGGTCCGGCAGGGCTACCGCCCTCTTCCTCCCACTCCCCTCCTCGCCTCTCCCAGCCTCTGTTCTTACCTTAGCCCTCGGGACCCGCTCTTCAGTGGCTCCCCCCACTCTGCTGGCTTCGCTTCTAGACTCACGCTGAAGCCCAGGGCTCCATCTAGTGACAGAGGCTGGCCAGTGCGGGTAGTCGGAACGTCAGCGGTTAACCGCACCGACCAACGCCTGCCAGCAGATGGGGCCCGGTCAATCTAAAGCTACTGTGTACTGGAGACGAGAAGTCCTTTCGAGGAATTTAAGTGCATTGTATGTGGGTAATTCTTGTACATTTAGTAAAGTATTTTATTTTGCAAGTTATTTCAGGTAGGGATGCACAGTGCTGCACACGTATGGTACAGTGTTTCGGCTCGTACGTTCTTGTTTTCCGGGCGAGAATGGCCAGAAGGAGCCTAACTCCAACTTTAGCATTGGTTTCCTGTGGGAACCCACGATTCACTTAAACTCGCGATTTTCAGGAACGCAATCACTTTTTTATTTTAAGCGAGGACTTATTGTACCACCTTGCTCGTTTACAAATAGCCCCGTCCGGCTCAGGCGGGCCACACTAGGCTGAAATTTAGCAAATGGGCCAAGTTCGGAGTACGTCCCAGGGATTCATGGGGAGTGTTACGATGAGCCCACTTACCTCATCTTGCAGCCTCTTGATGGTCATGTTGGCCTTCTCCAGCTCCAGGGCCCTCTCCTTCCCTTGCCTCTGATGCTCCAGTAACTCGCGACGCGACTTATCCCGGTACTCATCCAGCTGGGATTGCAGCACGACCACCGAGCTCCCAGACTGCTGCGAGATCTCGTCCACCTGCAACACGGGGGGGGAGGGGGGGGAGAAAAAAGCCAAAGTCCAAATCGCTGTGGGTCCTTAACGCCTCTGGCCAGATCGTCTCCGCGGGCACCTGGCAATGTGGGGAATGCTGGGGCTGGGCCCCCAACCCAGAGGCCCAGAGTTCAAATCCCACCGCGCCACGCTATGAAACCGGAGTTCAACAAAACCCGTGGGCTAGTGCCAGGGAGGTTTACATAGAATTTCCCAGCACAGAAACAGGCCATTCGGCCCCTCTGCTCCATGCCGGTGTTTCTGCTCCACCACACCAGCCTCCTCCCAACCCCCCCTACTTCATCTCACCCCATCAACATATCCTTCTATTCCTTTCCCCCCTCGTGTTTATCCAGCTTCCCCACCCCCCCACAGCCCTCCCCAACTTAAATGGAACTCTGCTATTCACTCCCTGCGATAGCGAGCTCTGCATTCTCACCGCTCTCTGGGTAAAGACGTTTCTCCCGAATTGGATTGGTTAGCGTCGGTCTTAATACTTTAGCGCCGTAAAAGCACTGGGTTGCCGTCCAAACGATCTTGTGGACCGATCTCGACTGCCTGAGAGGAGTGTTTTTATTTTAAATTCTTTTGTGGGGACGTGGGCGACACTGGCATTTGCTGCCCATCCCTAATTGCCCTTTAAACTTGGTTCCTGGGATGTGGGCGTCAATGGCCAGGCCAGCATTTATTGCCCATCCCCCAATTGCCCTTGTTCAGAGGGGGCATCCAAGAGCCAACCACATGGGCTGCGGGGTCTGGAGTCACGTGTAGGGCCAGGCCGAGGTAAGGACGGCAGGTTTCCTTCCCTAAAGGGGCATTAGTGAACCGGATGGGGTTTTTTTAACGAGCATCGACGCTAGATGTCACGGTCACCGTCACTGAGACTAGTTTTCAATTCCAGACTTCTTCATCGATCTTAAAATTCCACCGGCTGCCCCAGTGGGATTTGAACCCGTGTGTGTCCCCCCCCTCCCACGCCCACCCCACCCCCAGAGTAAGAGCCTCGGGCTCTGGATCACCAGCCCAGAGATATTACCATTACGCCACATTCTCCCCCCTCCAATCGGAAAGGAATTTCCAGATTCCCCCCCCACCCCCCCTCCGATTGTCCTCTATTCTTGTCCTCTCAGATTACGTAGCTCTTTCAAAATGAGTTAGCACAGGCAGGATGGGAGGAATGGCTTCCTTCTGTGCTGGATCGTTCTGATTTTATGGCTGTGGGGATGGTGTGCAAAGAAAGGTCTAGTCACAGTACGCGCGTCAGCCAGCCTAAACAGACCAGCTCCTCTTCCCCTGCTCATCATTTCACTCAAAAACCCAAACGGTTCACTAATTTCCTTCCCGATCATCCACCAGGCTCCTACTCTTTTGATTCAAACTCAAGTACTTGAAAAGGGGAAGGCCGTGCACGTTCAACTTGAGCGCAGCCGAAAAACAAAAAAGTAAAAAGAGGCATGCCGTCAAAGCGGTCTGTCTCGCACTCATGAGGAGTAAATTAACAAGAATACCAATTCAACAGTAAACAACAATTTATACTGCATGAGAAGAGAGTGCTGATTGGTTGGCAAATGGGCTCTGATTGGTAGAGGCCTTGCCGTGGAGAATGTACCAGGGACTGGCAACACCTCTACCAATCAGCGTCCACTTACCAACCAATCAGCGCACTCTTCCCATGCAGTGCAAATTGTTGTTCCCTCTAACGATCTGTCCTGATGAGTGCAAGACGAAAAGCTTTGACAGCATATCTTTTGTTTTTCTCCAGCAATGCTGAAGTTCTGTACTTCCCAAGGGCGAGTTCAACTTCTCAGCTCGCTAACGTGCAATCTGATTCAGAAAAAGGGAGAGCGTTGAAAGTAACCTCGTTGCAACAGCAGTGAACCAGCAACATTAAAAAAAAAACACCAGCCGAAGTGAGCGTTTTTGCCACTGGCACACATCACTGGAATGAAACAGAGCAGGTTAGCCTTTCGGAGTATTGAATGCCTTTTGAAGCTTGCACATTCATTAACTGCTAAAAAACAAAATAATGGGCTACACGTCAGTCCAGTACCACACTCTGCGACAGGCCCTTGGTGCCCACTGCAGCGGTCTAGGGAGTCATTCAGCCTTTGCAAACAATTGCAAGCAGGTCCACCATCGCTTTTAGGGCAACGAGAGACGGGTGATCTCGCTGGCATGGCTGACTTAATCGGAAAAAAAAACAAACGCTGGCATGGCTGACTTAATCGGCAAAAAAAAACAAACGCTGGCCGGCGGCGAGGAAGCAACCGCTCTGCAACGTTGTTTATTCGAATAAAAAAAGAGGGCGGACGGCTATTTTTAAACGTCATTTCCCGCATCCAGCTTCTCACCTCTTTCTGCAACTTATCAACCATTTTGTCCAGCAGCCTCTTCTGCTCCTCCAACTCGTTCTTCGCCTTCTTCAGCTGATCTTTCTGCCTCGCCTCGTCCTGGAAGCGCTCGCTTAACTCCTGGTAGTCTTGGGTCAGCCTGTTCTGACTCCGCTGTTTCATTGTGATGGTGAGGGAGGGAGGGGGGATAGTGGGTGAGGAAATGAGAGTAGCAAGGGTTACAATTGCAGATGTGGAAGTCCTTGCGGAAGTCACCGAGTAATGTCTAAAGCAGGGGTTGACAGATTTCTAAATGCCAAAGACATTGTGGGGATGGCGTGGGGAAAAAGGCATTGATAAACCATGATCACATTGAATGGCGCAGCAGGCTTGACAGGCCGAATGGCCTACTCCTGCTCCTATGTTTCTCCGGTTGAGGCTCACATGCACCTCCCCATCATCGAAAGGAGCCGCAGCTTCTCAACAATCTCACGTTTTACTGCAACGCTTAAACCAGACGGACTTTGCTCAACAGGTCCACACAGCAGCAAAGTCCTGATGGCACAATGCAGCCTGGTGCAGCGTGTCACTCATGTCAGGACACAGGGCTACCTTGCAGATATATTACTCCCACAAGCCCAATGACTCGAGCGCCTTCAGCTCGTACAATCAATACGGGTGTCACCTGCCAGCAGACCAGAGAACCCCAGCATTAGGGTGCAAAAGATTTGCCAGCAAGGTTGAACAGATATATCCCAAAAAGCGGCTCTAAGGAGCGTGCATTTTAAAAAAAAAATCTATTCGCTGCTAAGCCGCGTCTCAGGCCTCGGTGAAAGGATGTCCCACTGCTGGAATGTTCCGGTCTCACCTGCTTCTCACCGGCACCGAGGACCGGGAAGGATGCTGAGCTCCCTGTATAAGTTATGGAACTCATTGCCCCTGGGAGCCTGGCGTGACAATCTCCCCAGCTTATCTGCTTGGCAGTGGGTGGGTGGCGTGCGATACATGGGCTCTTATGTGATTCACGGTATCTCATCCACAGCCGCGTTAAGGGCGGGCCCTGTTTCAAAAATACCCAGTGTAGGGCGCCCAACGCTCAATTGAAACCTGAAGCCCCGAAGAAGGGTCACTCGGGCTCGGAACGTTAACTCTGTTTCTCTCTCTCTCCGCAGTTGCTGCCAGGCCTGCCGAGTTTTCCCTGCATTTTCTGTTTTCGTTTCAGATCTTTTTAGCTAAATTAAGACCAGTTGCCCGCTCGTTTTTAATGTTTCAGAGTTTCGGACGGCGTTTCGCCTGGTGACGGACAAACACAGCCTTCCTCGAACAACTCATTGCATAAGTTGTATTAGCTCATGATTATAAAACATGAGGTGGACCACAACTTGAGTTACCGTGTGCGGTTCTGGTCACCTCATTACCGGTAGGATGTAGCTGCGTGAGAGAGGGTACAGAGGAGGTTGCCAGGACTGGAAAAATGGCAATATAAAAAGCAAAACACTGCGGACGCTGGAAATCTGAAACCAGAACAGAAAACGCCGGAAGAAATGAGCAGGTCTGACAGTATCTGTGGAGAGAGAAAAACAAAACAAGAGTTAACGTTTGATACGGACTCGAAACGTTAACTCTGGTTTTTTTTCCCCCTCTCCGCAGATGCTTGTTAGACCTGGAAAATTGTAGCTGTGAGGAAAGACCGGATTAGGCTGGGGTTGTTCTCCCTGGAACAGAGGAGGCCTGAGGGGGAGATTTGATTCGAGATGTACAACATTGTGAGGGGGGCCTGGATAGAGTGGATGGGAAGGGCCTAATTACCTTAGCAGAGGGGTCAGTGACGAGGGGGCATAGATTTAAAGTGATTGGTAGAAAGGTTAGAGGGGAGATGAGGGTTCTAGGGGTCTGGGACTCACTGAAAGGGTAGTAGAGGCAGAAACTCTCAACTCCTTTGAAAAGGGGTCTGGACGTGTACCTCAAGTGCCGTAAACCTGCAGGGCTACGGACCAAATGCTGGAAAGCGGGACGAGGCCGGGTGGCTTGTTTGGTCGGCCGGCCCAGGCACGATGGGCCGAGTGGCCCCTTTCTGTGCCGTAAAACTTCGGGCGATCGCCACAGCGGGGAAGGAGGCAGATCTACGCTAAGCAGCATGTCAGGAGGCTCGTGAAAGCCAGGGGTGTAAAGTAACACAAATGTGGGGGCAGAGGGTTGCTTCAATGGGTCACAACAGTTGGTGGGTGGGATAGCAAAGGCCAGAAATGGACCTGGGAAACCATGACAGGAGGTATTAACGCTGGCGCCAAACGAAGGGCAGAAATTAAAACGTCATCGCCGCAGAGTACAGAAGCTTCAGGATACACAGCGGATTCCGATAGGGAATTCCTCGGCATGACATACCTGTGTTTCTTCCAGGCGATTTTCTAACACTCTCTTGGCTACGGCTGTCTCCTGTTCCTGGTCTGTAGCTTCTCCCACAGTCTGTTCCATTTGTTTCCGCTCCACCTAAAAACAGATTCGAGAGAGTCACGATGCATTTTAACATACAACGTCGGAACAGGAGAAGGCCATTCGGCCCCTCGAGCCCGTATTCCTTCCCCCCTCCCCCACCCCCCTCACCCATTCTATTAGATCGTGGCTGATCTGGATGTTAACTTGGGTCCATTACTCTTAATCCCCTTTGTCCCAACAAAAATCTACTCATCACGAGAATGGTCACGGGGACGAGGAGCTTCAGTTATGAAGACAGACTGGAGGAGCTACGATTGTTTTCCAGGGAGAAAAGAGGAGTCGAGAGGAGATTTAATAGAGGTGTTCAAAATCACAAGGAGAGAGTAGACAGGGAGAAACTGTTCCTACTCGTGAAAGGATCGAGAACGAGAGGGCGCAGGTTTAAAGTAATTAGTAGAAGCAAAAGCGACGGGAGGAGAAACTTTTTTTCACGCAGCGAGTGTTTAGGGTTTGGAAGGCGCTGCCTGGGACTGTGGCGGAGGTAAGAACCAATGGAAGCGTTCAAAAGGGAATCAGACTGGTATCGGAAAGGAATACCTGGAAAAACTCAACAGGCCTGGCAGCATCGGCAGAGAAGAACAAAGTTGACATTTCGAGTCCTCATGACCCTTCAACAGTTGAAGCAATCCAGGAGAAACAAGCTACGGGAAAAAAAAAAAGAGACGCAAGCACCCGCACTTTGTCTGCATCGTGCGTTTCTCAACCCTCTCGAGTCTAATTACCTCCAACCGGACCATCTTGTCTTTCAGCCGTGTCTCAGAGCACTTCAGCTCCTCGATCATGTCCCTGTACTCTCCCATCTGGAAGTCCATTTGCGAAATCCTCCTCTTCAGGTCCTCGTTATCCTGCTTCAGCTGCTTCAGAGAGGAGTCGGCCGCTTTCCTCGCCTGCTCTGTCGCTCCCTTTTCGCTTTCCAGGTTCAGTTTATCCTGAGGCGTGGGAGGAGGGAAAAAGTTATTTTTCAAGAATGTGCAAGAGTGTTCCGAGTGGGAATAGCCGCGTTAATAACTGGTTAAAAGACAGGCTGCTTTGCTCCATCAATACGCCACCTTGGCTACGTCACAGCTCAGGAAACAGGTAACATCTGACCTCAAGCATACCTATTACTGATAGTCAAAATTAGAGGGATTGCCTCCTCTCTCTCTCTCTCTCTCTCCCTCCCTCCCTCTTCCCTCAGAGAAGCAGGGAATCAGTAGCACCAATACCATCAGGCACAGTCAAGGAAGTCGCGAGGAATAGCCTGCCTTGCGTACCCAGGTCCTGGAGTGGAGCACAACCCCATAACCTTCTGACTCTGGGACAAGAATGTTATCAACGGAGCATTGGGTAGTCAATGAATTTGGGTTCCTCGACGGTGATGTGGCGGTATTGTCACTGGGTTAGTAATCCAGAGGCCCAGGCTAATACTCTGGGTACACGGGTTCAAATCCCACCACGGTGAAATTTAAATTCAATCCATTAATAAACCTGGAATGGAAAGCTCGTCTCTGTAATTGTGATCATGAAACTATCATCGATTGTCATAAAAACCCACTTGGTTCACTTCACTAACATAAAGATGAAAGCAAAATACTACACGTCGGAAACGAAGACAGAAAATGCTAGAAAAACTCAGCAGTATCGGTGGGGAGAGAGAGAGACATGGTTAACGTTCCAAATCCGTATGGCTCTTCTTTAGAGCTTCACGAACGTCCTTTAGAGAAGGAAAGCTGTCGTCATCCTTAACCCGGTCTGGCCTGCGTGAGACTTCAAACCCGCAGTAACATGGTTGACTCTTAACTGCCCTCCGGAAATGGCTGAGCAAACCACTCAGTTGTACCAGACTGCAGCCAGACGGACTGCAGCAGTTCAAGGCGGCCCACTCAAGGGCAATTAGGGACCGGCAGCAGGTTGAACCCACCTTTGACATAAGGTCGCAGCTCCTCTTGAGCATTTCCACTTCCTTGTGGTGGCTCTGCTTCAGTTTTTCCAGTACTTTGCTGTGGTTAGCAGCCTCTTCGCTCAGTGTCCCTTTCAGCGCGCTCAACTCCTGCTCTTTACGCTGTACGAGGGCTTCCTGGCGCTCACCGGCACTGGCTGTCTCTTGCAGTTCCTTCTTGGCTGTGTCCAGCTCCTGAAACAGAAAGGACCTGGTCAGCTTATTTGCATCGCACGCTGTATGGCATCAGTGTCCCTGGTATATTTGTATCTAATGCAGTTGTTTTGTCTCTCTACAGTCACCTCCGAGACTTCCACTGATTCATCCAGAACAAATTTGGCATTAACAAACTGAGAGGCAGTTTAGAACTGTTGGGGGGTGGGGGGGGCGGCCACCAATATAAGACAGTCACTAATAAACCCGATGGGAAATTCAGGAGAAACTTCTTTACCCAGAGCGCGGGGAGAACGTGGGGCTCGCTCCCGCGGGGAGAACGTGGGGCTCGCTCTCGCGGGGAGCGGGGAGAACGTGGGGCTCGCTCCCGCGGAGAGCGGGGAGAACGTGGGGCTCGCGCCCGGGGGGAGCGGGGAGAACGTGGGGCTCGCGCCCGGGGGGAGCGGGGGAGAATGTGGGACTCGCACTCGGGGAGAGCGGGGGAGAATGTGGGACTCACTCCCGCGGGGAGCGGGGAGAACGTGGGACTCGCTCCCACGGGGAGCGGGGAGAATGTGGGGCTCGCTCCCACGGGGAGCGGGGAGAATGTGGGGCTCGCTCCCACGGGGAGCGGGGAGAATGTGGGACTGGCTCCCACGGGGAGCGGGGAGAATGTGGGACTCGCTCCCACGGGGTGTGGGGAGAATGTGGGACTCACTCCCACGGGGAGTGATCGAGGTGAATGGCAGAGATGGATCGAGGGAGGGTGGGGGGGGAAGCTAGATAAACACACGAGGGAGAGAGGAATAGAAGGGTATGTTGATGGGGTGAGATGAGGTGGGGGTTGGAGAAGGAGGCACGGAGCAGATGGGCTGAGTGGTCAGTTCGGTTGCAATAAATACTCTGTAATCAAAGCTCGCACGCAGATCAGTGCCCAGCATTCCCGGGCTACTAAATTCCTCAAAGTTTAAATGCTTACTGGGTGCTCTCTGCCCATTTCAGGGAGAGCTTCATCAAGCCCCTTGCGCCATTTATATCGTGCGTTGGGGGCTGTGCTCCGTGAGCATAAGCACGCGGGACTGACTCCCTGTGATTACCTTCCAAAATTAAAGGGCCTAACTCCATAGCAGACTTGTAGACGCTTTAGACGTGTGAGTGTACGAACAGCCTGTTCTTCCATGCCCTGCTGCTCTGATTTGGGAATGAAACCAAGAGCGGGAGACTTGCACGTCTGCAGTTGGCAGTATTGCTACAGTGTAAAAGCACTGAGTTTCTGGGAGTTTCTCTGCTCCAAGCACAGACTGTTTGCCAACAGTCGCGACTTGCATTTATATAGCACCTTCAACACAGTAAACGTGCCAAGGTGCGTTCTCGGGCAAAATCTGACACTGAGCCATGAAAGGAGATGTGAGGGGACAGGCGGCTAAAATCCTGCTCAAAGAGGTCGGTTTTACAGAGCGGCTTAAAAAGGAGCAGAGGGAGAGAGGGGGGGGTGGAGAGGTTGAGGGAGGGAATTCCAGAGCTCAGGGTCCCCCCAGGCAGCTGAAGGCACGGCCGACAATGGTGGACCGACGGGAATCGACGGATGGGCAAGAGGCCGGAATGGGAGAGAAACGTGAATAGAGTTAACCAGGAGAATCAAAAGCCTAACATGGCAGGGGGCCGATGGCATAGTGGTACTGTCACTGGACTAGTATTCCCGAGACCCAGGGTAATGCTCTACTGGCCTGGGCTCGAAAACCACCACGGCAAATGGTGAAATTTGAATTCAACAACGATGACCACAAAACTGATTGTTGTAAAAAAAACACCATCTGGTTCACTAATGCCCTTTAGGGAAGGAAATCTGCTGTTGGCCTACATGTGGCTCCAGACCCCAAAGCAATGTGAAACAAAAACAGAAACAGAAATATCTGGAAAAACTCAGCAGGACTGGCAGCATCGGTGGAGAAGAGCACAGTTGACGTTTTGAGTCCTCATGACCCTTCAACAGAATTCTGTTGAAGGGTCATGAGGACTCAAAACGTCAACTGTGCTCTTCTCCACCGATGCTGCCAGACCTGCTGAGTTTTTCCAGGTATTTCTGTTTTTGTTTTTGTTTTGGATTTCCAGCATCCGCAGTTCTTTGCTTTTATTCCAAAGCAGTGTGGTTGGCTTTTAAAATACAAGGGTAATTAGGGATGGGCAATAAATGCTGGCCTAGCCAGCGATGCCCACATCCCATGACAGAGTAAGAAAAGAGCCTGTCAGGTGGACGGCATTAACCTAGAGTACATATGTGGGGAAAAAGTCAATGGGAATGCAGGAAGGTAGGAGAAGCAGCAAACTAGAGACAGGAACGGGGAAAGTTTGCACTATTTTCTTCTTTAAATACCTGTTCTACTCAAGTAGATATTAATTCAACTTCAAATTAACATGCAAAGCGTTTGGCACCAATATTTTCTTTTACAATTCAGGGGAAAAAAATTATACTAAATGCCAAATGCACCACCTTTCCTTGCACAAAGCCTCTTTCTTCAGCTTGTACCCAATCTTCTCTCTTTCACTTTCCCTTGTCCACTATGCACCAGTACACTATTCACCCAGGAGGGAATGCTAGCAGGCTGTTTGGCAGCATTGCCTTCAGAGCCAAGCAGAAACCCGAGAACCCTGTCCACACCCGATAACCACTTGGCAGCAGGGATTGGGGCGGGAGTTGCTGTATTGTAATCACAACTCTTGACCGATTTGTCCCTCCCTCACAACCTGGGGGAGGGGGGGTGGTGAGGGGACAGGGGGAGCCCGGAGGCAGCATCCAAATGTTCAGCTGGTAGGGTATAGCCAATTTCAGGCTTAGCAGAGATGCCTTCCAGAGCCAAATAATCTTCTGGCACGAACTACCCGGACACATTGGGATTAGATATTGGAGGGAGGGCTGGTGCCAAATAAGGTGTACCTGAGCAGGAATTCGAGTGAATAACAGGTACCTTTAAATAATCTGGAGATAAGAACATAATAGCCTAAGAAATAGAAACAGAAGGAGGAGGCCATTCAGCCCCTCGAGCCTGGTCTGCCATTCAATAAAATCATGGCTGATTTGATTGTGGCCTCAACATCATTTTCCTGCCTGCCCCCCGCCCCCTATAATTCTCAATCAAAAATTTGTCTACCTCCGCTCTGAGTATATTCAATGACCCAGCCTCCACTGCTCTCTGGAGACAATAATTCAGAAGACTAACGAACTTCAGAATTACTGGTCTCCATCTACCCCATCCCCCAGCTCCGTGCTGGTGTTTCTGCTCCACACGGGTCTCCTCCCACCCTCTCTTCATCTCGCCCCACCAACATTATCCTTCTATCCCTTTCTCCCTCGTGTGTTTATCCAGCTTACCCCCCACCCTTCAATGCATCTCTGCGATTCGCCTCGACCACTCCCTGTGGGAGCGAGTTCCACATTCTCCCCGCTCTCTGGGTAAAGAAGTTTCTCCCGGATTCCCGAGTGGATTTGTTTGTGACTGTCTTATATTGATGGCCGCTCCCACAGCTTTTAAAGTGCATCACAATTTGTTAATGTCAAATTGTCGTTTGATAGTGCAGAACTCGAGTATTGCTGGAAAAAAAATACATTTTGTCAAAGCTTTGACAAAATGTCTTTTTATCAGCCATACTAATACCAAATAGTTCTTGAATGGGAGGCCCTTAATTTTTAAACTGTGCCCTCTCTTTCTAGATTCCCTCACGAGGGGAAACATCCCCTCTACATCCACCCTCAATCTTCTAGGTTTCACGTCTCATCCTTCTAAACTCCAATGAGCACAGGCCCAACCTCTCCTCATAAGGCAAATCCCTTCATCTCTGCCCACGTTTCCATTTCGAGTATCTGAGCCCAGCGAGCCTACATATCGTGGGTGCAGGACATCGAGGGGGGCACCATGAGGAATCCGCTTCAGACCATAACAGCGCATCCACGCTACGCTTGTGACCGGAGGGTATCTGGAATACTTGCCGGGGACAAGCAACTGCCTTAAGAAAAGGTAATCAGAATCCAAAACCAACGTACTTTTTTAAGTGCTTGGATCTCTGTAGTGTCCACGGAGGTCCGTTTCACATGGTCCACCTCATCCTGCATCACTGAGTAACGATCTCGCAAATCCCGCAGCTCCTCATCGAACTCCTCCTTCTCCAGCTTTATCTGCATCAGTCTGGGATTAGGAGAAAGTGGAAAAAATATAGAGATTGGTTTGGGTCTCACCCTTCTGGATCAGCCTCCGTACTTGCCTTTCCCTTGCACATCCCTCCCGCCCTCCCCCAGGCACCTCAACATCCACCCGAGCGGGAGGGCCGCCCCTGGGCGGAAACACGTGATACAAAGTAGGGCAGGTGCCAGCCGTGGCTCGGCGAGTTGCACTCTCGCCTCAGTCACTCCAGAGACTTGAGCCCATAATCCAGGCTGACACTCAGTGCAGCACTCCCACCAGTGCTGGTACTGGTCTTTTGTCTGAGACATTAAACCGAGGCTCAAGCCTGAACTCTCGGGTGGACGTAAAAGACCACAAGGAGCAGAAGTAGGCCATTCGGCCCATCAAGGCTGCTCCGCCATTCGGTGAGATCATGGCTGATCCGATAATCCTCAACTCCACTTTCCTGTCTTTTCCCCTATAGCCCTTGAGATTCCCTTGCTGATTAAAAACCGGTCTCTCTCAGCCTTGAATATACTTAACGACCCCGCCTCTACAGCCCTCTGCGGTAAAGAATTCCACAGATTCACTACCTCAGGAAAAAAAAATCCCACAGCCACTTTTGGAAGAGGAGCTTGGGGGGGGGTGGGGGTGGCAAAGAGCTCTCCGAGGTATCCTGGGGCCAATATTTATCCTTGAACAATGTCACTAGGTCATTATGTTCATACTGCTGTCTGTGGGAGCTTGTTGTGCACAAATTGGCTGCTGTGTTTTCTATATTACAACGGTGACCATGCTTCAAAAGCAGTTCATGGGCAGTGAACCGCTTTGAGGCGTCTTGAGGTAGTGAAAGGCGCTACACAAATGCAAGTTCTTCCTTTTCTTTCGGGTCCGAGAATACTGCACACCCCGAGCACCTCACTGGATGTATTTAATGCTCAAATCCTGGAGAGGAATTTGCAGTCACAACCTTCAGCCTCAAGGGGGCAAAGTGCCTCCTGTCAGAGAGGGGAAGCGTGGGGGTGGAGTGGGGGGGAGTGGTGGGGGGGAGAACCATTAGGTCTGCACCGTCTAGAGTTTCGAAGAATAAAAAAAAAACTGTGACCTCATTGAAACTTATATAGTTCTTACAGGACGTGACAGGGTAGATGTGGATAGGATGTTTTCCCAGGCTGGTGAGTCTAGAATTGGGGACATAATCTCAGAATAAGGGGTGAGCCATTCAAGGCTGTCACGAGGAGGAATTTCGTCGCTCGAGAGGGTGGTGAATCTTTGGAATTCTCCGCTCCAGAGGGCTGCGGAAGCTCAATCACTGAACATATTCAAGACAAAAATCCATAGGTTTCTGGATACTAATGACATCAGGGGATACGAGGTGGGGGGAAATGGCATCGACGCAGATGATTGGCCAGGATCTTTTTGAATGGGGAAGCAGGCTCGATGGGCCGAGTGGCCTTTGCCTGCTCCTCAGTTCCTAATTGGTAGAAACAGCATATTTTAAAGTTGACTAGGTTTCAAATCTGATTTGGTTCCTTTCTCCGAACGGAAAACACAATTGAAACCCAATTTACTCCTGCTTTGTATTGCGTAGCTCCTCCCGGTTTTTCTGGAACATCTCTCTCCAGTGGGTGCTCTCTTCGGTGCTCTCCTCCAGCTGTCTCTGCAGGCTCCGCATTGTTGAGTTGATCCTCTGTCTCTCAGACTCCACATTCTGTTGAGTCTTGGTTTAACAAGGAAAGCAAAGAAAACATTTAATCTTTTCCCCCCGCTGCAACAACTCCTCAACAATTTATATTAATCCCCGTGCCTTTTAGCGCAATAAACATCGCAAAAGGTGCTTCACAGCAGTGTTGTGAAGCAAAGGGAGAGGGGGGGAGGGAGCGGGAGGGGGAGAGAGAGAGAGGGGGAGAGAGAGAGAGAGGGGGAGAGAGAGAGAGAGGGGGAGAGAGAGAGAGAGGGGGAGAGAGAGAGAGAGAGGTTTATGAAGGGAATTCCAGGCAGCTGAAGACATGGCCGCCAATGGTGGAGCGATGGGAATCGGGATGTGCAAGAGGCCGGAATTGGAGGAGCACAGAGATCGGAGGGGTATAGGGGCTGGAGGAGGTTACAGAGATAGGGAGGGGTTTAGGGGCTGGAGGAGGTTACAGAGATAGACTGAACTGCAGCTGTTCAAGAAGGCAGCTCACCGCCACCTTCTCAAGGGCAATAAATGCAGGCCCAGCCAGCGAAGCTCACATCCCGTGAATGAATAAAAAGAAATAGAGAGTGTTGTAGGGACTGGAGGAGGTTACAGAGATGAGAGGGAGTGTAGAGGCTGGAGGGAGATACAGAGATAGGGAGGGGTTTGCAACAATGGACAAGGGTTTTAAAATCAAAGCATCGCTTGGCCAGGAGCCAAATGTATTGAGTACAGAAGTTGAAAGATGAACAGAACTTGGTGTAAGGGTAAAGGCAGCAAGGTTTTGGATAACCTCAAGTTTAAGGAAGGTAGAATGTGGGAGGCCAGGCAGGATGGTGTTGGGATCGTTGGGTCTGGAGGTAACAAAGGCAGGAAAGAGCAGATGAGTTGATGGAGGGGACGAAATTATGGGAGGCTGGAAATAGGCAGTTTTCACGATGACATGGACGTCAAGCCCTTTAATCATCTTAAACATGGTGAGGTCAGCCTTAATCTTCCAAGATCAAGGGAATAGAAGCTAATGTAACATGCCCACATAATTTACACCTTTTTAATCCAGGTTAAAAACTGGCACTGCATCCCATTCATCCTTCCTGTGGTACAGTGCCCAGAACTGAACAGAGTGGAGGGGGAAAATATAAATTAAGCTTCCCTGTTACATCAGCTGACTGGGCTTCACTATTGATATCATCAGTACTGTCAGTGTTGATATAATGACCTGATAGAAATCAGAAATTCTGAAAGGGGTTTGATAGGGTAGACGGAGAGATGTTTCCACTTGTGGTTGGGGAGGGGTGCGGGGAGGGCTTGAAGAGACCAGAGCTGGAGGGGGGGGCATCAATATAAGACGGTCACTAATCAATGCAATGGGAAACTCAGGAGAAACTTCTTTACCCAGAGAGTGGTCGAGGTGAATAGTGGAGATGCATTGAAGGGGGGGAAGCTGGATAAACACATGAGAGAGAAGGGAATAGAAGGATACGTTGATGAGGGGAGATGAAGAGGGTGGGAGGAGGCTCGTGTGGAGCATAAACACCATGCAAGGAGCGAATGGCTCGTTTCTGTGCTGTTAATGCAGTGTCAATCTAGTTTGCACCCCCCACACCACCCTCAATGGATTGGTTGTAAAACATATTACAGCTGTCCTTCTCTCATTTGGTGATGCCAAGACACTTAGAGCTGCCTCTCACTGACCCAGGAAATAGCTGGCGTAAGATGGACACTGCATTAGAAGACCATTTTGCTCTCTGTGCAGGCACGGACTAAATGGGGTTTTCCATTTATCTTTGCACAAGTCCCATTATCCCACTCCCTTCATAGCCTCCTGTGTTTCTGAGGCCAAACTATAGGCTCACCATAACCTCCTTGCTTTTGAGCTCTACACCTCTAATTATAGAGCCCAGGATCCACTGTGTCTTACTGACCCTTTCTCAACCTGCCAAATCCTCCCGCCCTTACCCCAACACAGGCAAGGGATTTTTTCCCCTTAGAGTTATTTATCCGATTCTCCCTTTTGAAAGTTCCTGTTGAATCTGCTTCCACCGCCCCTTTCAGGCAGCGCCTTCCAGATCACAACAACTCGCTGCCTAAATAAAAATACTCATTCTTTCCCACCCCAACCGCTGCCCCTCACCCTGAATTTTCTTGCCAATTATCTTAAATCAGTGTCCCGCTGGTTACAGGTTCTCCTGTCAATGGAAACGGTTTCTCCCTATCGACTGTTATCAAAACACCTAGTTTTCTTTCTCTTTATTCTTTTCTGGGGGGGCGGGGGTGTGCGCACGCTGCTGGCGAGACCAGCACTTGGTTCCAGGGCAGTTAGGGGTGGGCAACAAGTGGCTTTGCACAAGTCCGTTATCCCACTCCCTCCGTAAAGCCCCCTGTGGTTTTGAGTGGCGTACACAACAGTCGAGTGTTAAAATTTTAAAGGCAGCTTCTTTTCAAGTGCCCAGTCAGTGTGGCGATACAGTTTGAAGCACATTAATTGATGTGCTCACTGGAGTGGAAGCCCAGACTGTGCCCCTCAAAGAGCTTGTTTGCTCATTAAAAAAGAAAGAGGAACCGTTTTCTTTTCATTCCCTCCCTGATCATCCCCGACTGACTAATTCGACATCTTTTGTGGAAACGGAGGGCCAAACGATGCTGTCGTTGGCCAGTACTTTTATTTTCCCTCGGCACAATGCGCACACAGTCTCTTATCTACCCCCCGCCTCCCAGGCAACATTACTCTTGAAACAATGGAATTGCTGTTTGTCCAGAGCGACCCGATCTGATGCAGCACGATGTCTCCTGCAGGGAGGGGCGGAGCGGCAGTTGTCGGGGTTGGGGGGGGGGTGGATGAAAGAGTTGGAGGGAATCCACGTTGAGAGCAACCACAGTTCAGTCAACGGCTGACCGGTTTGTCAGGAGGAGTTTTTTTAAAAAGTCATCATCAGAATTGCAGCTGACCACATGCCGTTCCTGACGAACCTGATGTTTGAAATGAGTTTGCAAACCCGGCACTGGGTTAAGCGAAGCAAGCGCATTCGGTCTCACAAAGAAACAGGAGCAGGAGGAGGCTACTCGGCCCCACCCCACCCCCCCGAGCCCGCTCCGCCATTCAGCAAGATCGTGGCTGATCCAACTGTGGCCTCAACTCCCCTGTCCTCTCTGTCCCCCGTAACCCTCGACTCCCCCGTCAATCAAAAATCTGTCCAACTCAGCCTTGAATATATTCAATGAGCCGGCCATTACTGCTCTCTGCGGAAGAGAATTCCACAGACCAACGACCCTCAAGAGAAGAAATTCCTCCTCATCTCTGCCTCAAATGGGAGGACCCCCTATTTTTAAACCGTGCCCCCTAGTTCTAGATTCGCCCATGAGGGAAGACACCCTCTCAGCACCCACCCTGTCGAGCCCCCTCGGAATCTTATATGTTGCAATAAGGTCGCCTCTCATTCTTCTTAAACTCCAATGAGCGCAGGCCCAACCTGCTCAACGTTTCCTCATAAAACTAACCCCCCCCGCCCTTCAATTAGCCTGCACGTTTCCCACTTTGCGTCTTCAAGCCCAGCGAGTCTACAAATCATAGCAGCGAGACATGGGAGGAGGCAGCAATAAAAAAAAAGGAAAAGGGAAGTATGTTTCCCACTGACCTGAGATACCTCATCAAAGTTTTTCCTCAGCTGTTCCATATCCTTCTGGTACTGGGCTGTAAGGTCTTCCATTGCTTTATCATGGCTGGACACCTCTTCCTTCAGGACCCCTTTCAGAGCTGTCAGCTCCCTTTCTTTTTGCCTCAGGATGTCCTCCACGGTCTGTTTCGCAGTCGCCACCATGTCCAGCTCCTCTTTTGTCCTCGTCAGCTCCTGTCGAAAGGAAATATGTTATTATGGAATCTTATGGCTATTATGGAGGAGGCTATTCGGCCCTATGTGCCTCTGCTGGCCCTTTGAAAGGGCCAGCCAGTTGGTCCCGATCACAGAACGGTTATAGCACAGAGTAGGGACGTTCAGCCCGTCACGCTCTCTGCGGCAGTGCAACTCAGCTAGCCTCGCTCGCCTGCCCTTTCCCTGCAGCCCTGCAAATCAACAATTATCCAATTCCCCCTTTTGAAAGCCAGGTTTGAACCTGCCCCCACCACACTCTCCCAGGCATCCCAACGGCCTCACCGCGCAAAGAAAGTTTTTCCTCGCGTAGCCTCAGGTTCTTTTGCCAAACACCACTAATCGGTGTTGCTCTGGTTCTCAGCCCTTCCACTAAGTGGAGACCCCATCAAATCTCCTCTCAACCTTCTCTCCTCCAAGGGGAACACAGCCCCAGCTTCACCAATCTGTCCATGGAACTGAAGCTCCTCGCTCCTGGAACCATTCTGGTGAATTCTTTCTGCATTCTCATCCATCCCTTTACATCCCACCCAAAACGTGGTGCCCAGAATTGGACACAATACTCCGGCTGAGGCCAAAATAAAGGCTCGCCGTAACTTCCTTGCTTTTGAGCTCTGCACCTCCATTTATAGAGCCCAGGATCCACTGTGTCTTACTAACCCTTTCTCAACCTGTCCAATCCCCCTCGCTCTTACCGGGAACCAGAAGCAGAGTTTCTAGCGCTTCCGGCGATCCCGCAGAAGTTTAAAGACAAGAATTAACCCATTGCCTTACAGCAAATCTTCCCTAAAATGACACATCGCAGGTGAAAACATGGCTCATTGTTAAAGATATAGACCTCAGACTTATAAGTTTTAAAATCAACAACTTCACAAAAGTTGAAGTAATTCCGTACGTGATCATGTTTGTTCTTTTGCTCCCTCCAATTTCCAGTTACTTACACACGTTTCTTCTTAGGACAACCTCTCATGGTCGAATTGCAGTATTGGCTAAGGATTTCTCAGTTATTTACACAATAAAAAGGATACATGTTTTTCTTCCCATCGCTTCCCCGTTATAGTGAGTTCGTAACTCCTTCTGAAGCGGTGGCTGGTGTAAGCACGACCCATGTGAGGATTCTCACCCCCCCTCTGTTACCGCCCCACCAACCCTACCCAACAGTACCCCCCAACGGTCAGCACCCCCTAGCACGCAGGGATGGCCCGACCGCTTCGCTGGATGACGCCGGCTGTTAGTGCCACAGCTCAGCATCAGAGAACTTCATCAACATTGAGTCCCCCTTCAGTGACTAAAGAAATCAAGTGTGCAAAGTGGCAACGTAAAGTTTTTGGAAGGACTTATTTTCTCAAACCAAACTTTGCAAATGTTCTAATAGAGAAGAGGATAATAACGGGGAATAAAACTCTAGTTTGGTTTGTATTTTCGTGGCACACGTGAGAGAGAAATTTATGAGCCACAGAGGCTGTTGACTGGCGTTTACCCATGACGACATGGGACATTTAAGCCGTGAGAATGCTTGCTGTGAGCGGTTCTGGGCACCACATCTGAGGAAAGATATACTGGCCCTAGAGGGGGGTGTGCAGCATAGATTTACCAGAATGGTATTTGGAATCCGACGGTTAGATTACGGAGACAAACTAGGGTTATAGTTCCCGGGATTTAGAGAGAGAGCTAGAGAGAGAGCTAGAGAGAGAGAGCTAGAGAGAGAGAGCTAGAGAGAGAGAGCTAGAGAGAGAGAGAGCTAGAGAGAGAGAGCTAGAGAGAGAGAGCTAGAGAGAGAGAGCTAGAGAGAGAGAGCTAGAGAGAGAGAGCTAGAGAGAGAGAGCTAGAGAGAGAGCTAGAGAGAGAGAGCTAGAGAGAGAGCGCTAGAGAGAGCGCTAGAGAGAGCGCTAGAGAGAGCGCTAGAGAGAGCGCTAGAGGGAGCGCTAGAGAGAGCGCTAGAGAGAGCGCTAGAGAGAGCGCTAGAGAGAGCGCTAGAGAGAGCGCTAGAGAGAACGCTAGAGAGAACGCTAGAGAGAGCGCTAGAGAGAGCGCTAGAGAGAGAGCTAGAGAGAGAGAGCTAGAGAGAGAGAGCTAGAGAGAGAGAGCGCTAGAGAGAGAGAGCGCTAGAGAGAGAGAGCTAGAGAGAGAGAGAGCTAGAGAGAGAGAGCTAGAGAGAGAGAGAGCTAGAGAGAGAGAGAGCTAGAGAGAGAGAGAGCTAGAGAGAGAGAGAGCTAGAGAGAGAGAGCTAGAGAGAGAGAGCTAGAGAGAGAGAGCTAGAGAGAGAGAGCTAGAGAGAGAGAGCTAGAGAGATAGAGCTAGAGAGATAGAGAGAGAGAGATATAGAGAGATAGAGAGAGAGAGTATCTTCTCTGGTTGCGTAGCCTAGGACGAGGGGGCAAAGTCTAAAAATTAGAGCCAGACCTTTCAGGAGTGAAATTAGGAAACATTTGTACACGCAAAGAAGTTTGGAACTCTCTCTCCAGCAAAGAGCAATTGATGTTGGATCAATTAATTTTAAATCGGAGATCGATTTTTTTTTTAAGAAACCAGTTGTATTAAGGGATATGGGACAAAGGTAGCTAGGTGGAGTGAGGTCACAGATCAGCCATGATCTCGTGGAATAATGGAACAGGTTCGAGGGATTGAATGGCCTCCTCTTGTTCCGGTGTTCCAAAGGGACAGCCACGTACCGATAAAATGTCTTTGTCCCCACTGTCTCCTGCAGACTTCCTGATACTTCTCAGCTCTTTCTGCATGGTTGTCATTTCGTCCTGCAGGTCTCTCATCTCTGCCTCCACCGTTTCCTTCTCCATCTTCACTTCCATCAGCCTAGGGGGGCGGTGGGGTGGGGTGAAAGAGAGAGAGAGTGAAAATGGAATAAATAAGTTAACGCAAAGCAGACTTGGACTCCTTAAGCCTTGAAAAGTTGGTAATTGTTAGGACCGTAGAAGCTTCAGCTAAACAAACTCCAAAGGGGGCGGCTCAGAGATCCTTAAAATAAAAAGTTAATCATGTATTGAGAACGTACATGAGTATTCCTTCAAGTTAAACTGTGACAGAAGAACAAGGGAATGGGGAGAGACAAGCTTTTTTTTTTATAAAAGTCTTTCACAGGGGGTGGGCACCTATCCCTAATTGCCCTCGAGAAGGTGGTGGTGAACCACGTCCTTGAACTGCTGCAGTCCCTGTAGTGTAGATACACCCACGGTGCCGTTAGGGAGGGAGTTCCAGGATTTTGACCCAGCGACAGTGAAGGAACGGCCGATATAGTTCCAAGTCGGGATGGTGAGTGGCTCGGAGGGGAATATGCAGGTGGTGGTGGCAATCCCATGCCCCTGCCGCCTTTGTCCTTCCAGGCGGTAGAGATCGCGGGTTTGGAAGGCGCTGCCGAAGATTAGGGCGAATTTTTAGGAAATTCTTCACAAAGAAAGACTGCATCCCCAAGATCTGGGACGCACTTCCAGATAGGATAGTGGTGAATAAGACATCGTTTAAGAGTGGGGTGCAAGGTTGGCAGCAAGGGAGACTGTCAAAAGATAAAGAAACAATGATTTTTCCAAAAAATTTAGTTCATTCTGTGCAAAATTAATTCAACAGTTGAGCTCAACCAAGCTGACATAAAAATTCTAAAGTCCAATTATTATCTTTCTTTAAAAATAAGTTACTGGAGGTTCAGCAAAGAGGATTATGTTCAGAAGGCCAGTGTGCTCCTAGCCTATCCTTTTAGTTTACACAGAATGGCATCCAGACACACAGAGCCAAGTTTGGGGATACAGATTAATAAGATTAATCCTATCAGAGTTTCTCCATGTGACACACAGGTCACCGAGCAACATCTGGCATTGTAATGACTGAGCTTCATATACCAGAGGCTCCCAGTTGTGATTCCTGCGTTTACCAGGTTGCAGATTTCAGTCAGGACAGACAGCGTTAGGGTGCAGGAGTTAAACACAGTGCCTTGGACAAAGAAAGGGTAAAGTAGCCATTAGTTTCTGTTTCAAACTGCCATCTAGTGATTTCTACGGCAAAATGAGTATGTGAGAATAGGACTGGGCACAGCTAAAATGCCCTCCACAGTTTAACCAGCTTACTGTTGCACACTGTCCAGATTTGTATGCAGAGAAGGGTCACCCCACCGATCTAAAGCAGGTTGCCTGTGGAATTACACTCTCCAGTACAAGACACCGGGAGCACAGGGGAAAAGGGAAAACATAAACAGCAGCGCTTTTCAGCCAAACAAAATGTTAATCAGGCAATTATACGTAAAGAAGTGGAGTGATGGGCAGGGGGTGAGGGAATGGACGCGGGCAAGAGAGAGAGAGAGAAAGCATAGGGGAAGGGAGAAGGCATTGGTGACAGCGCTAAAGCGCAGGGGTGAGGGGGGGAAAGAGAGAAAGAGCGAGAGAAAAAGGAGAGAGCGAGAGTGAGGGAAGGAGGGAGAGAGCGGCGCAAGAGAGAGAGAGAGGGAGAGGGAGAGGTGCGCGGGCAAGAGAGAGGAGAGAATGTGCGCAGGCTTTCCCAAGACAATATGCAATAAAATTTTAAAACAAAACAGAAAAGGCCGGGACCAGTAAGTATCCAATCCTTCAATGGTTACTGAACAGGCCACCAAACATGGCAGAGTGATAACTTAACCAATGTTGATGATTGGGACACAAAGAACAGGTCATTAACCAGGAGATTTGGTTTGTCTATACCTCTGCCAAACTGGCAGGTTACGGCTGAGGCACAGCTCAAAGCACAGTCGCCTCTCTCCAGTCCGAGAGCAACCCACAACAATCCTCCTTTCACTGGTTCCATTTTGCAGTCTGGTGTGTTACTTATTAAATTGTCTGGTCATTCAAACTGCAGCATGGCAACAAGACAGGATAACCATCGCATGCACATGCCAGTTACCTTCCCCTGTTCTCCTGAAGACAGACGCTCGCTGACAGAAGCGCGACTTCATGGCCAACGTTAGCTCTTAAACGCTCAGCACACGTGAGCGTGGACAGCGGGCCCTTCAACAGCAGAGTCTGTTAACAGCTGACCTCCACCCTGCTCCGAGATGATGATTACCAAACGCACTTTCCAGCACAGTCGGATGGGGGCTGGTAACTGGGGATAGGAGGATGAACAGGAACAACGGCCGCACCCCCCACCACCCCCTCCCCCAACCCCCCCGCCGCCCATCTCCTTAAGCCCAGGCCTGTCAAGGCGAATCGAAGTATCTCAGTCACCAACAACTTTGATGTTGGGACTTGCTTAGGGCATTGTTGTCATCCATGCTCTGGATCGGTAGTGAGCCTGACAGAGCGAGCTCCATCATGGAGCGTCAAGCAACCAATTTAATTTTCAATAGCAGCTGAAGGATGTGGATTGTTGCTTTTTTATTTATAAAAAAAAAATTCTTAAAAGGCAGAACAGGAGGTGAGGGACGAAAAGAGGGGTTCAAACGCACTTAGGGGCTCGTGGGGTTAAGCAACGCGACCTTACTCTTGCATGTTATTCTGGAGCTCCTTCCTATTCTTCTGGTACAGTGCGTGCAGCTGGGTCCGCTCCTCCTGGGTCTCCTCCAGCTGGAGTTGCAGATCCTGCAGATCAATTTTGCTTCGATCGCCCTTGTGACGATTCTGCAGAGAATTGGGGGTTGCGGTGAAGAAGAAGAAGGAGAAGAAAAGATTAATGGGATTATCAATGAAAGACAAAACTGCAGCACTAAATATTTATAACTGATGCAATATTTATAGGGCCATTTTATATTGGTGGCTTTACTCCAGCAAAGCAGTGCTAAAACAGACACCTGGGATCCACCACCTTAAACATTCACTGCCTCCATCACCGATGCACAGTAGCAGCAGTGTGTGTACCATCTACAAGATGCACTGCAGCAACTCACCAAGGCTCCTCAGACAGCACCTTCCAAACCCACGACCTCTACCATCTAGAGGGACAAGGGCAGCAGACACATGGGGAACACCACCACCTGGAAGTTCCCCTCCAAGCCGCACACCATCCTGACTTGGAAATATATCGGCCGTTCCTTCACTGTCGCTGGGTCAAAATCCTGGAACTCCCTCCCTAACAGCACAGTGGATGTACCTACACCACGTGGACTGCAGCGGTTCAAGGCGGCAGTTCGCCACCACTTTCTCAAGGGGCAACTAGGGATGGGCAACAAATGCTGGCACCCAGTGAAAGAATTAAAAACCTTCTGCTCAAGATTTTTTTTAAAAAAGAGCCTTTATTAAAGAAGGAGCCCATAAGAACTTTTAATTGAAAAGAACCCTGTGTTACACTGATTATCACACTGGTGATAGTGAGAGCTTGCTGTGATTAAATTGGCAGCTGTGGTTTATATGACAGAGGCTGGGCTTTTAAAAAAAAAAAAGTACTTCATTGGCTGCACAGCAATATGGTCATCTTGAGGTTGCAAAAGGCACTACAGAAATTCAAGTCCATCTTAAAGGTGCGACTGATGAGCCCCCACGCCTCTTCCACTGCCAGTCTGCAGGCGGCCGCTAGGTGACGCAGGAGCGCAGAGGCGGACCCGCTCAGGCCGCGCTCAGGCCGTTCCAAAGTTGCAGGTCTCAACATCGGGGCGAGTCGGTGGAGCTAGACTGTAAAAGCACGATCCCAATCACGTCCACTTAGCTGTGCAGCCACTCAGAAACTGTTCCCGGGCTGCGGGCGACGCTGCCCACCCCAGAACAGCGAGCGATTCTCCGAAGAAGTGAATTGGGAGGCCTGTCGTTGAGCACGGGTCGAGCGCCATACCTAAACCCGACCAGCTAGAGATGCCAGCTGAAGCGTGTCACTGAGTCAGCTGGATCTTCAAACAGGACAAATTCCCAACAGAGCTGTCAAATTCAGATTTCACAGCTTGCCACGAAGGAATCTGAACTCATGAACTGTGTTCAACAACTTTAGATCTTGAACTCCCTCCTCCATCCCCACCCCCTTTCCGTTTCTTCCCCCTCCCTTTTGTTTTTTTTACAATAATTTATAGAGATTTTTCTTTTCCCACCTATTTCCATTATTTTTAAATCTATACCTTTTATGCCCTTTTAGTCTTATTTCACCCCACCTCCACTAGAGCTATCTGTACCTTGCGTGTCCTGCCATCCATTCTTAATTAGCACATTCTCTTAGATAATATCACCACCTTCAACACCTCTTTGTTCTTTTGTCTGTGACATCTTTTGGTTATCTGCTCCTATCACTGCTTGCTTGTCCTCACAACCACCATCCCCCCCTCCCCCCACCTTAAACCAGCTTATTTCACCCCTCTCCTATTTTTACTTAGTTCTGTTGAAGGGTCATGAGGACTCGAAACGTCAACTGTGCTCTTCTCCGCCGATGCTGCCAGACCTGCTGAGTTTTTCCAGGTATTTCTGTTTTTGTTTTGGATTTCAATTCCAGCATCCGTAGTTTTTTGTTTTTGTTTTTTTATCATGAACTGTGCTGCTTCGGCCAGCTTCACAGCCACTGCACCGCCACGCCACGCCTCCGGGGCCTTCCCAGCAGGGTGAGGCGTGACAAATGGCAGAAATGAACTTTACAACACAGGACGTGTTTAAGGGGTACAGTGTTCAACCCAGGGAGTCAGAGTTGCTGTGGCAACAATGCACTTTTACACACGCGTTGTAATCTGGAGCGATGGATCGCGATGGTAGAGGCTCCAACTTCCTTTCCATCACGTGGCTGACCAGGAATCTCTCCCGCTCTTACCGCTTGCCGTTCGCTTGTGTTGGAAGGATTTGCAGGTTGATACTCAAATTGGACGAGCAGCACCTCATCTTCCCATTAGGCACTTTTACAGCCTTCCGGACTTAACACCGAGTTCAACAACTTCAGGCCATGGGCCCTCTCCTCCACCTTCACCCCTTTTTTTAAAATCCTTTTCTTTCATTTTTATTTATTTATTCTTTTTTTTTCTTTTTTTCACCAAACCCTCCACAGGACCATCTGTCACTTATTTCTATATTGTGCTTTCACAGGGCGTGACCCTTGTTCTGTTATTAACACATTCTGCCATCTTACCTTTACGCCGCTATCAGCACCGCCTTTAGTCTTTAACACTACCATTAACACTCCCTTTGTCCTGTGTCTAGGACATCTTTGACAATCTCTATTCCTGACCTTCTATTTTGCTCCACCTGCGCCAGCCTCTCTCAAACAGTATAAAATCCACCACATTTCTACTTCTCTTTAGCTTTTCTAGCACACGGACTCGAAACGTTAACTCCATTTCTCTCTCTCTACAGATGCTGCCAAGCCTGCTGAGCTTTTCCAGCATTTTCTGTTATTAATACTTTGACACTTAAAACCATTTGGCTGCGTTACAAATGCACCTTCCTTGGTCATCCAAGTCCTGGAGCGGGACTCGAACCCAGAGCTTCTGGCTTAGAGGGAGGGACGCTACCCACTGCGCCACAAGACCTCCTATTTATGGAGTACAGTGGCATAATAGTTATGCTACAGGGCTAGTAATCCAGAGACCTAGACTAATGATCCAGAGAGACAGGTTCAAGTCCCACCACAGCCACTGGGAGAAATTAAATTCAATTAATTGAATAAATCTGGGATTAAAGAGCTAGTCTCAGTAATGATGGCCGTGGCAACCATCATCGACTGTCATAATAGCCCATCTGGTTCATTAATGCTCTTTAGGGAAGGAAATTTGCCATAAAGACAGAAAAGTGCAGAAAAACCCAGCAGGTCTGGCAGCATCTGTGGAGAGAGAAACAGAGTCAACGTTGGAGTCCAAAACGGTGCCTTCTTTGGAAATGAAGTCATGTGTTTTATGCTGTTGAAAAAGTGGGGGGGGGGTCAGGAGGATCAAAAAGGGAGGGTCAGGGATAGGTTAGAGGGCCGGGGAAAATTAAATTACAAAGAGGTCATGGAACAAAAGGCAAAGAGAGTGGGAATGGTAGTAGTAAAGGAATAAAGCCATTGGTCCAGAGTAGGTGTTAATAGCAGAATAAAGGTCAGCGTCGTCTGAAAGCAAAATGGCAGAACGTGTTAATAGTAGACAAACACCAGAAGGAAACGAAAAGGAATGAAGGTGAAAAAGGCAAACAGGAATCCCGTCGAAGAGCAGAGCAGAACTTCTTCGAGGTAGGCATTCCTGGAGGTGAAGTGGCAGTGAATTAAACACCAAATTAAAATCAATACACTGTGGATGCTGGAGATCTGAAATAAAAGCAAAGTGCTGGAAAATCTGCCGCCCTCACTCAGTCTGGCCTACATACCAGACCCTCCAGACCCTCTGCAATGTGGTTGACTCTCGATTGCACTCTGAATCTGAAAAGCCCCTAATGAGGTACTTAACTGTAGAAGGGTGGGCAATAAATGCTGAACTGACCATATCCCATGGTTGAATGAATTAAAAATGCCATAAGCCGACACACATCAGACAAATTTCACCCGTGTACGGAGAGACAATAGGTTATGAGAATACGGTCATTGCTATAATTCCCCAGGGTTACGATGGAGAAATAGAAATAGTGCTTCCTGAAAACATTTTTGTTTTTTTTTTAATTTATTCGTTCATGGGATGTGGGCGTTACTGGCTAGGCCAGCATTTATTGCCCATCCCTAATCACACCTTGAGTGGTGGTGGGCCACCTTTTGAACCGCTGCAGTCCCTGTGGTGTAGGTACACCCAGCGCGCTGTTAGGGAGGGAGTTGCAGGATTTTGACCCAGTGACAGTGAAGGAACAGCCGATATATTTCCAAGTCAGGATGGTGTGTGACTTGGAGGGGAATTTGCAGGGGCTGGTGTTCCCATGTATCTGCTGCCCTTGTCCTTCTAGGTGGTAGAGGTCATGGGTTTGGAAGGAGCCCTGGGGAGTTGCTGCAGTAAACCTTGCAGATGGTACATACTGCTGGCACTGTGATGGTGGAGGGAGTGAATGTTGAAGGTGGTGGATGGGGTGCCAATCAAGCGGGGCTGCTTTGTCCTGAATGGTGTCAAGTTTCTTGAGTGTTGTGGGAGCTGCACTCATCCAGACAAGTGGGGAGTATTCCATCACACTCCTGACTTGTGCCTTGTGGATGGTGGACAGGCTTTGGGGAGTCAAGAGGTGAGTTACTCGCCACAGAATTCCCAGCCTCTGACCTGCTCTTGTAGCCACAGTATTTAAATGGTTGGTCCAGTTCAGTTTCTGGCCCTTAAATTCACTACAATTTCTTTTAAAGATTAAAAGGAGGCCATGAACTTTTCATACTACATAAATGTCAACTCCGAAAAATACCCAAAATTACATTTATAGAAACTGTACTTGCGACGTGTCAAAAAAAAAAAATTTTGAACATAATAACGCTAATGTGATGTACAGGATGTGCAGGGCTGCCAATGGAAGGGTGTGGATATGTCATTGGAGAAGACCGCATTTGGAGCCATTTAGCCTGAGATGAACTGAGAGAATTAACACACTCAGCAAATATCTAAACAGAACCATTGTTTTGAAATCTTGGCACGGGAAAGTTCAGAAAGCCTCGCGTGAACTGCTGGCCTATCCTTCTTCTCTGGCAAGATGCACTGTGACAAGCGCAGAGCAGTGATGGTGGTGGTGGTGGTGTGTTACAGTTCACTCAGAGATTCCAAGTCATTGTAGCAATCTGCACTTGTATGTGCATGCTGTAATCTGGAGCTCTGGATAGTGGTGGTATAGGCTCCAATGCTCTTCCCATCACATGGCTGACCCTGCCACATTATCAACGCGCCGCCCCTGATCATCAGGTCCTGGGGTGGGTCTCAAACCCGAAACATCCGGCCCAGAGGCAGGGGCCCTACCCACCGCGCAGCACCAACAACACTCAAGCAGCTTGACATCCAGGACAAAGCGGCCCTACTTGATGAGCACCCCATCCACCACCGTCATTCACTCCCTCCACCACCACTGACGCACAGTAGCAGCAGTGTGTGTACCATCTACAAGATGCACTGCAGAAACTCACCAAGGCTCCTTCGACAGCACCTTCCAAACCCGTGACCTCTACCGCCTAGAAGGACAAGGGCAGCAGACGCATGGGGAACACCACCACCTGCAAGTTCTCCTCCCAGCCACTCACCATCCTGACTTGGAAATATATCGGCCGTTCCTTCACTGTCGCTGGGTCCAAATCCTGGAACTCCCTCCCTAACAGCACGGTGGGCGTACCTACACCACAGGGACTGCAGCGGCTCAAGGTGGCGGCTCACCCACCACCTTCTCAAGGGGGCAATTAGGGAAGGGCAATAAATGCTGGACTAGCCAGCGATGCCCACATCCTCAGAATGTGTTTTTTAAAAAAGTTCGGAGTAACTTACCATTAATTCTTCATCCAGTTTACGCTGGAGTTCCGCTACCTTTTCTTCCAAGTCATTCTTCTGGGTAGGAAGAGTCCTGAGGTCAGACGGTAATTCAGCAAACTGAACAAATTAAAAGTTCAACAATCATTAGCTGGGAGAAACAAAGCCAGGGTTTTTTTTTTTAAATTGAGGAACTTAGGTGAACAGATTAGATCCATACGGCAAGGTATCAAAGGGCCTATATTCTTTAGAGTTTCGAAGAATGAGAGGTGATCTCATACAAGGTCCTTACAGGGTGTGACAGGGTAGATACGGACAGCATGTTTCCCCTGGCTGGTGAGTCTAGAACCAGGGGTCACTGTCCCAGGATAAGGGGCAGGCAGCGGGTCAGGGCGCAGCAATATTGAGCAACACTGCAATTAAGGAATGCCTAGCTTTTTAGGAGCATGAAGACGACGAGGCGGACAGAGAGATAACAAGTTCCCCAGTTTAACCTTTTTAAAGTAGGAGACCATGCAACATGTCTGCCTTCCAACACCAAGGATGAAGGGGAGTGCGGTGAGGGGTAAAAGTGTATAGGCACACTTAGGCCCACTAGCATCAGCGACTGAAAATTAATTGGAACGTGGGTCCAAACTGGATATCCTCCGATAGGCATCTGTATGGCCCACAGAGAGGTCGAACACTGCTAGATCAACTACAGTCCAGGATAATAAATAAAAATACCTGGAAAAACTCAGCAGGTCTGGCAGCATCTGCGGAGAGGGATACAGTTAACGTTTCGAGTCCGTATGACTCTTCAACAGAACTAAGGAAAAATAGAAAAGAGGTGAAATATAAACCGGTTTTAAGGGCGGGGGGTTAGAGCTGGATAGAAGGCCAGTGATAGGTGGAGATAGACAAAAGATGTCACAGACAAAAAGACAAAGAGGTGTTGAAGCTGGTGATATTATCTAAGGAATGTGCTAATTAAGGGTAGAAAGCAGGACGAGCAAGGTACAGATAGTCCTAGTGGGGGTGGTGTGGGGGGAAGGGATCAAAATAGGCTAAAAGGTAGAGATAAAACAATGGATGGAAATACATTTAAAAATAATGGAAATAGGTGGGAAAAGAAAAATCTGTATAAATTATTGGAAAAAAAAGGGGGGAGGATCGGAAAGGGGGTGGGGATGGAGGAGAGAGTTCATGATCTAAAATTGTTGAACTCAATATTCAGTCCGGAAGGCTGTAAAGTGCCTAGTCGGAAGATGAGGTGCTATTCCTCCAGTTTGCGTTGAGCTTCACTGGAACAATGCAGCAGGCCAAGGACGGACATGTGGGCATGAGAGCAGGGTGGAGTGTTGAAATGGTAAGCGACAGGGAGGTCTGGGTCATGCTTGCGGACAGACCGAAGGTGTTCTACAAAGCAGTCACCCAGTCTGCGTTTGGTCTCTCCAGTGAAGCTCAACGCAAACTGGAGGAACAGCACCTCATCTTCCGACTAGGCACTTTACAGCCTTCCGGGCTGAATATTGAATTCAACAATTTTAGATCATGAACTCTCTCCTCCATCCCCACCCCTTTTCTGATCCCCCCCTTTTTTTTTCCCAATAATTTATATAGATTTTTCTATTCCCACCTATTTCCATTATTTTTAATGTATTTCCATCCATTGCTTTATCTCTACCTTTTAGCCTATTTCGATCCCTTCCCTTCACCCCACCCCCACTAGGGCTATCTGTACCTTGCTTGTCCTGCTTTCTACCCTTAATTAGCACATTCCTTAGATAATATCACCACCTTCAACACCTCTTTGTCCTTTTGTCTATAACATCTTTTGGCTATCTCCACCTATCACTGGCCCTCTATCCAGCTCTACCCCGCCCCCTTAAACCAGCTTATATTTCACCTCTTTTTTATTTTAGCTTAGTTCTGTTGAAGAGTCACACGGACTCGAAACGTTAACTGTGTCCCTCTCCGCAGATGCTGCCAGGCCTGCTGAGTTTTTCCAGGTATTTTTATTTTTGTTTTGGATTTCCAGCATCCGCAGATTTTTGCTGTTATCTACGGTTCAGGATAATTAGGCAAGGCTAAATCAAGACTGCCCCTTACCTTCGTGCCTTGAAATTTGTCAAACACCAGGTTCGCTTTCTTCTTCAAGAAACTGTCGCTTTCAACACTCCTGTAGATAAACATCAGTGTTACGAAAATCAATTTGACCGTTAACCCAACCACAAACTTCAGTAGGCATTTCTTTTATTCACGGGATGTGGGTGTTGCCGGCAAGGCTGGCATTTAACACTGATCCCTAACTGCTCCTTGAGAAGGCAGCGGGTGAGCCTTCTTGAACGCAACTGAGTGTCTCGCTCGGCTGTTTCAGAGGGGCAGTTAAGAGTCAACCACATGGCTGTGGGTCTGGAGTCACGTGTAAGCCGGACCGGGTAAGGACGGCAGATTTCCTTCCCTAAAGGGGACCTTAGTGAACCAGACGGGTTTTTAACGACAATCCAGTAGTTTCATGGTCACCGCTGCAGGGAGTAGTTTTACATTCCAGAGTTATTTAATTCACAGAGTTCAAATTCCTCCAACATGTTACCATGTCTCCCAATCTAAGGACTCTCCCAGAAAGGGTTTTGAACTCATGGATGGGGAGGGGGGGAAAGGAGGTCTTGTGGCGCAGTGGGCAGCGTCCCTGCCTCTGGGCCAGAAGCTCCGGGTTAGAGTCCCACCTCTGGACTTGATGGCCAAGGATGGTGCGTTTCTAACTGTGGATTATCATCCTGCAAATACTTCCAACGCGTCTTACAGCAGGCGGTAAGAGGAGAGGGGGCTCCTGGTCAGCCATGCTTCATGTGGAGTGGCACCCCTCAACTTAACAGCCGCTGGCTTCAGGCTGGTGACCTGCTCCAGGGAAAACTAGCTACTGAAGGGGAGACACAGGCGTATTGCTTTGACCATCTCACGCACATCTAGACCGCGGGAAGTCTTCCAAGTCTAAGGGGAGACCAAGGTGCAATTCTGTAAACCAAAGTCCTAACTGCAACTTTGGCAAGGCCTGGGGTCATCAGTCAGGAGGTTACATTTGGTTTCGGTGGCACAGCGTTATACGGGGCGGGGGGGCAGAGGGAGGATAAAAATTATCAGCTGAAAATGCACTTTCCCCACAGAGGGGTCACCAGGTATCAAATCAAAGCAGAAAGGCAAGGGTGTGGACATCAGGTAGGAACAGGGCGGGGTTGGTTATGACATCCTCTACCCTAAAACCCTCTGGTATCTTTAGGGCCAGGCGGGGGATGGGGGTCAATTTTCTACCCAGTGCCTGGACATAAAACTGGCGTTGCAGGTCAACCTCCCACCGATGACATAAATGAAAAAAAAAAGGTCAGCGGGCTCCGACCATCAACAGCCAACCCCCAGTGCCCATTTTAATACCCTGAGGCGAGTTGAAAATCTAGCCCTGAGCCTAGGCTCGTGCACAAAGATTAAGCACTTGGGCAAGGGTGGGATGGTCGGGAACACCTGGGATTAAATCGGAGAGTCAGGCAAACTTGGGAGGGGAGGTGAGGAAGGGAGAATGTACTTAGAATTAAAATCATAAAGAATATACAGAACAGAAACAGGCCATTCAGCCCAATGCTAGCATTTATGCTCCACTCTATTCTCCGCCTCTCTTTCCTCATCATATCCTTCTATTCCTTTCTCCTCGTGTATTTATCCAGCTTCCCTCTTAAAAGACATCTCTGCTATTCACCTCGACCACCCCCTGTGGGAGCGAGTTCCACGTTCACCCCACTCTGCGGGTAAAGAAGTTTCTCCCAGATTCCCGATTGGATTCATTAGTGACCATCTGGTATTGATGGCCCCCTAGATCTGGTCTCACCCCCACAAGTGGAAACACTCTCCCCGCGTCCACTCTACCCAAGCCTTTCATCATTTTAAAGACCTCTATCGGGTCACCCATCAGCCTTCCCTTTCCGAGGGAGAACAGGAGAGGCAGCCTGTTTATCAATCAGCATAATGTTGCAGTTCTGGTGTTGGACACTCACCCGTCCTTCAGTATCTTGAAGAGTAGCTGTTTTGTAAGCTCTTCACTGGCAGGAGAGAGTTCTTGCTGGTCCTTCAAAAGGTCAGGAGTAGATTTTAACTGCCAACACAACGCAACATCAATAGGCACTTAAGGCAATACAAGCCTGCACAGATTCACTCAGGCAACTTGCCTGGATGCGTGCAGCCCCAACAACACTCAAGAAGCTCAGCTCCATCCAGGGCAAAGCAGCCTGCTTAATCAGCACCCAATCCACCACCCGTCCCCCCCACCCCCGACGCACAGCGGCAACAGTGCGTACCATGTACAAGATGCACTGCAGCAACTTACCAAAAGGCCTTCGATAGCACCTTCCAAACCCATGACCTATACAGCCTAGAAGGACAAGGGCAGCAGACGTATGGGAACACCGCGGCCTGGAAATTCCCCTCCGAGCCACTCACCATCCTGGTTTGGAAATATATCGGCCGTTCCTGCACTGTCACTGGGACAAAATCCTGGAACGCCCTCCCTAACAGCGCTGTGGGTGTACCTACACCACAGGGACTGCAGCGGCTCAAGAAGGCAGCTCACCACCACCTTCTCAAAGGGCAATTGGGGGTGGGTGACAAATGCTGGCCCAGCCAGCGAAGCCCAAATCCCATGAACGAATAATTAGGTTGGGACACAAATTAAACTACAAATATTCTGAAAGCAGTGAACAGTTCAAATCATTTATCATGAGAGAAAAATATTCATGTGGAAATTGCTCCTGTTCAACAACAGTCTCGTGACTAACACAGGTCACCTCAAATTATCAAAGAACACCAGTATTTGCAGACATCATCTGACTGGAACACTTAAAGCCGTTTTTAAGCTGTGCTCTGGTTTCTGGTCAAGAAGAAAATTTTTGGGGGTGGTTGACGGAGCGAGAGGGAGGCGAGAGGGGGCGCGCAGGAGGGGGCGAGGCGAGGGGGGGCGAGGCGAGGGGGGGCGAGGCGAGGGGGGGCGAGGCGAGGGGGGGCGAGGCGAGGGGGGCGAGGCGAGGGGGGGCGAGGCGAGGGGGGGCGAGGCGAGGGGGGGCGAGGCGAGGGGGGGCGAGGCGAGGGGGGGCGAGGCGAGGGGGGGCGAGGCGAGGGGGGGCGAGGCGAGGGGGGGCGAGGCGAGGGGGGGCGAGGCGAGGGGGGGCGAGGCGAGGGGGGGGCGAGGCGAGGGGGGGGCGAGGCGAGGGGGGGCGAGGCGAGGGGGGGCGAGGCGAGGGGGGGCGAGGCGAGGGGGGGCGAGGCGAGGGGGGGCGAGGCGAGGGGGGGCGAGGCGAGGGGGGGCGAGGCGAGGGGGGGCGAGGCGAGGGGGGGCGAGGCGAGGGGGGGCGAGGCGAGGGGGGGCGAGGCGAGGGGGGGCGAGGCGAGGGGGGGCGAGGCGAGGGGGGGCGAGGCGAGGGGGGGCGAGGCGAGGGGGGGCGAGGCGAGGGGGGGCGAGGCGAGGGGGGGCGAGGCGAGGGGGGGCGAGGCGAGGGGGGGCGAGGCGAGGGGGGGCGAGGCGAGGGGGGGCGAGGCGAGGGGGGGCGAGGCGAGGGGGGGCGAGGCGAGGGGGGGCGAGGCGAGGGGGGGCGAGGCGAGGGGGGGCGAGGCGAGGGGGGGCGAGGCGAGGGGGGGCGAGGCGAGGGGGGGCGAGGCGAGGGGGGGCGAGGCGAGGGGGGGCGAGGCGAGGGGGGGCGAGGCGAGGGGGGGCGAGGCGAGAGGGGGCGAGGCGAGAGGGGGCGAGGCGAGAGGGGGCGAGGCGAGAGGGGGCGAGGCGAGAGGGGGAGAGGCGAGAGGGGGAGAGGCGAGAGGGGGAGAGGCGAGAGGGGGAGAGGCGAGAGAGGGAGAGGCGAGAGAGGGAGAGGCGAGAGAGGGGAGGGGGAGAGAGAGAGAGGGAGAGGAGAGAGGGAGAGAGAGGGAGAGAGAGAGAGAGAGGGAGAGGGAGAGGGAGGAGAGAGCACGAGCGAAATAAATAAGTGAAGGAGAAACTGGGGGTCAAAACAGATGGGTGGATGACATTGAGACGTGAAGAGACAGTGCCTTGAAGAAAATTAGAGAAGCAAGGTGATGCCAACTGTCCCAATTAAAGCTATGGTGACAAGAAATGAACATCAAATATGTCACCTTCCCCTTTTACCAGGGGAATACTGTGTATAGTTTTGCTCTCCTTACCTAAAGGAGGATGTGCTTTTTTTCCCTTCATGGGATGTGGGTGTCGCAGGCACTGGCAGCATTTGTTGCCCATCCCTAATCGCCTCTTGAATTGAGTGGAATTGCCCTTGGACTGATTGGCTTGCTGGACCATTTCAGAGGGCAGTTAAGAGTCAGCCACATGGCTGTCGGTCTGGAGTCACATGTAGGCCAGACCGGGTAAGGACAGCAGATTTCCTTCCCTAAAAGGACACTAGTGAACCAGATGGGTTGTTATGACAATCTATGATAGTTTCATGGTCGCCATTTCTGAGATTAGCCTTATATTCCAAATTTGATTAACCAGATTTAAATTTCACCCGCAGCCATGATGGATTTGAACCCATGTCCCCAAAGAACTGGCCTGGGCCTCTGGATTACTCATCCAGTGACATTACCACTACGAACAGTGAGGGAAAAGCGAGACTCTGGTAGAAGATTAGGCACTGACGACAGATTCTTTTTCTAGATACAAGGGGGATCAAGGGATAAAAGGGGAAAGTGCTGGAAAAGTGCAGCTCAGGTCGAAAATTAGCCACTGCCGACTGCAAGGCTAAGTTGAGTAACTCTGGGAAGGGGTAGTAGGGGTTGGCGGGGGCTGGTGGTGTGTGCGGGGAACATGCCATACAGGCAGCAACTTTGGAAACATCTGACTGCAGCTAGATTGAGTTTGCTCCCGACCTCGAATTAATATGGAACAAGATACTCAACAGTCATCCCCACAAGATTTCAAAATGTGACTGAATCCTCTAGTGGTTTGGGCAGCATGTAATGAATAATCAATCAATCAATCTATATTCCTGGGGAACATCCACCTTACACTTCAGAGAAATTCACGGATCAACCTCGTAGCTAAATCTTTCAAAAAGCATTGAAAAATCCAGTTAGGAGAAAAGATGGCAAACTGTTTCATCGCCCTATATCCCCAAACCATGCCAAAAAACAAAAGTTGACAGTCAATAAAGTTCTTTTTTAAAAAACTTCTTTCTCAGCATGTGAGCGTTGCTGGCTAGAACAGCATTTAATGCCCGTCCCTTGGGGAAGGTGGTGGTGAGCCGCCTTCTTGAACCGTTGCAGGTCAGGTGTGTGGGCACACCCACAGTGCCGGTAGGGAGCGAGTGCCAGGATTTTGGCCCGGCGACAGTGAAGGAACGGCCCGTGCGGTTCCGAGACAGAATGGCGAGTGGCTCGGAGGGGGACTTGCAGGTGGTGGTGGTGTTCCCATGCATCTACGGCCCTCACCCTTCTAGGTGGCAGAGTCCGCGGGTTTGGAAGGTGCTGTCGAAGGTTTCATTCTGCACCTAACCAATGCTGCACCTGATCTGGGGGTACCAGAAACTGACTCCGGTGGCTGAAGCGGAATATCCACCCTTACCCCAGGGCTGATTAAATAATCAGGAGGACAAGCAGAGATTGCCTTAACAGCAGCAGCTTATGTTTGCATAGCACCTTTAAGCGTAAATAAAATACTGCAAGCTCCTTCACAAGGGCATTGCAAAGCAAAGAATGGCACCGAGCCACATGGGGTGGTATTAGGTCCAATCACTAAAAGCTTGGTCAAGGAGGTTGGTTTTAACGAGTGCTTTAAAAAGGAGGAAAGCAAGGTCGAGAGGGGGTAAGAGGTACAGGGGAGGGAATTCCAGAGCTTAGTGCGCAAGCAACTGAAGGCACGGTCAACAAGGGTGATTAGAATCGGGGGATGCCCCAGAGGCCAGAATTGGAGGAGGGCAGAGATCTCGGAGGGTTGCGGGGCTGGAGGAGATTACAGAGATAGGGAGGCCATGGAGAAAGTTGCCAATCCTCCAGGTTTGGTCTGGAGTCTCTAGGAATTGAAGATCAATTTCCAGGACACTGCCCTGGAGGAAAACTGTTGGGACATTACAAAATACACCTTTTTTTTTAAAAAAAAAGGTCATTTTCTTTGAACGTTTCTTTTTACCAGATACAGCAATATTGAAAATGGGGGGGAAAAGGCTGCTTGGTTGACAGTCAAGCAGCATCATCCAAGAGGGATGAGGATGTGCTCCAGCCTTTTTGCTTTCCAAACGTCATAGGAAGGCAGTGCATCACAAGGATGGACGTGTTGGCCGACTAATGGCTGGAGCGTGGGGCAAATCACGTGCAGAAACCTCCAGGAATACATTGAATCACAGATGGCAACCCTGTCATGGGAGGATTTGAAAACAAGGGTGAGAACTTTGAAATCAAGACACCGCTTGACCAGGAGCCAGTGTTGGTCCGTGAGCCCAGCGGGTCGGTGGGGGAACAGGACTTGCTGCGAGTTAAGACAGGGGCAGCTGAGCTTTGGGTCATCTCAGGTTTACGGTGGGTAGAGAGTGTGGGAGACCAGCCCAGCGTGCGTTGGAATGGTTGATTCTAGAGGTAACGAAGGCAAGTGACTGAGTTAAGCAGAGTAGAACAGCGCTGTGAGGTAGCAATGCCTTATTGCCGCTGCAGCGGGGTGGGAGGCTTTTCCCTCATCTTCAAATCCTTCACCTCAGCGGTACTCGTGGAGAACGCGCGACGCAGGAGGGGGACCCATCCGGCTGAAAACAAGCTATCCGGTCTAACCCCCACTTTCCAGCTTGTAGTCAGCAGTCCTGTAAGGTTACACTGCACTTCGAAGCACACACCCAAGTGCTCCTGCACAATACTTGCTCCACAGCTGCATAACCACCCAACAAAGGACTGTAAGTTGGAACGACTTGGAACCAACACAGGGAGTGAAGCTGGGAACGTTTTTGGGCTTGAGGCTCCGTTCATAGTAAACTGATCCAGTCTGGCAAGTCCCAGGCTGTTATCAGTTTACAGCCTATTGATCGCTCCAACATCGTTCACTCTTACGAGGGTATAACAAGTCATTTTTTTAAAAAAATTTTTGCCAGGTAAGAGTTTAAGATAAACATAAACATGTTCCTTACTTTGTGGTCTCTGTCACTCAAACTGCAGCCCTAGCCCCTAGTTACACACGACTCGACAAACTGCACGCAATGCCAAATTGCAATGGATGGTGTTTCTAGACTCGGAGGAAGCCCGTGAATGGAGACCCAGCACAGTAAGATACACCAGATCAAAAAGGCCACGCATGAAGATACGGTTGGGGGAGAAAGAAAACATACAAGCAAACAGTTTCTGGCCTATTTCTCCCTCCCCTCCCCCCCCCCCCACCACACCCACCACCACCACCAGAGTGTCGCTGAGCAACTACAGTTTTGCTGGGCTGACCAAAGAAAGCAGCATTTGAAAAGCTGGCTGGCTGACCTCCTCTTGCCAAAGCTCGCTTTCTCACCATTAGAGATCCTGCGAGAGAAATGGAGGCGGCCACTGTGCAATTGAAGCTACACAATGTGTGAAAGCAGCAGCAAAGCTGATGGGGACATGCAACCCTCAGGCCACATGGATAAGGTTGGAGCGAAAGGAGTAAATAAAGAGGGAAACATTAACTTTAGAGAGGACATAAAAGCTTGAAGGCAACAAGAAAGCTATAGCTTAAATGTGAAATAAACTCTGGGAAATGGTAAGAAAATGATGGATGACATGGAGCAGGAATTAATAACACTCCTTGGGAAGAGCAGGCCTTTTGTGGCCCTGTATTCAGTGCCAGCTGTGACAAGTACAATGGGGTAGCACACTTGCCTCCAAGTTACAGGACTGCAGGCTTGACCCCCCCCCACCACCGCCAGATACTCGAGCCCATAATAAAAGCAAAATACTGCAGATTCTGGAGGTCGGAAATAACAAAGTGCTGGAAAAACTCAGCAGCTCTGTGGAGAGAGAAACTGAGTTAATGCTGAGTCCAAAATGACTCTTCTCCAGAACTGAGCCAAAGAACAGTTTCGAAGAAGAAGTCACATAGGACTCGAAACATTAACTCTGTTTCAGAAGCGGACAGGCCTGCTGAGATTTTCCAGCACTTTCTGCTTTTATTATTTGAGCCCGTAATCTAGGCCGACTACCCAATGCAGCACCAAGGGAGCGCTGCACTGTCGAAGGTGCCGTCTTTTGGATGGGGCATTAAACAGAGGACAAGGTCTTCTGCCCTCTCATGTAGAATAAGTTTGTAGAAGATCCCACGAACATTACTGGAAGAAGGGCAGAGCGGGGGTGGGTGGGGGTGCTTTCCCCAGTGTCCTGGGGCCTAATATTTATTCCCCAACCAATATCTCAAAACAAAATGAAAAAAAAAAAACAGATTATCTGGTCTTGGCCTTTTACCTGTATGGCTCGTTCAGTGAAGACTGTAGGGTTCGGACTCCTCTCCACAATGGGCTCCATCCTGGTTTGGTTCTGGTTCCATTTTCTGGGGAGGCTGGAGGCATCGAAAGTGGGAAAGCGCCCCGGTTCCTTGGCGGGCTTGCTCTGGAAGCCTGCGGCATGTCCGTCGCCGGCGCTAAAAGGCGGGGGTGCGAGCTGGGCCCGAGGGGGAGGCTCCTTCGCGGCCACAGAAGGCTTGGTTTCCAGGACCCTCCCGCCGCTGACGTCCCTACAGACGTCCATCACGTCGCTGGATCGGAAAGGTTTCTGGCCGCCGGGCGTCTCGTAGCACTCGTCCGGTTCAAGGTCTCGCTCCGATTCCGGTCCGTCGCTAGAGTGGCGCCCCGGCGCTCTGCTATCGAGGCTCCGTGACCGCCTCTGGTTTTCAGCTGAAAGCCGATTACGTCTCGCCGTTCTTCCCCTCGGTTGCCCGCCGCTCCCATCAAATTTGCTGATTAGGCTGTCCACGGACGAGAGGGGCTTGGTGTCTATAGCGCCGGCTTCGCCAGGCTTCAGTGAAACGTCAGTGGTGGAAGAAGCTTTGCTGATCGGTTTTGATCGGACGGTGGAATTGGACGCGGCTGCGTCGGGCCGGTGCCGGTCACCCAGATACCCCCGGCTTTTCCCTCGCGCGCTGCCCGCCAATCGCTCGCTGCTGGTCGACGTGGCAGAGCTCTGGGCCCGGGGGCTCGCTCTCTCCTCGGGCTGCCGGTAGCTTTGGCCGGGCCCTGGGGGCGACGGCTCGTCGTCCGAGCTGAGCGACAATCCCCGAGAGCGAGGCCGCCACGGCTGCTCGTCGGGGTGCGCGGGCCTCCTGCGAGGCGGCGACACGTGGCCCTCGCTGCTCCCGTAGGGGGCAACGCTTCTGTTGCTCGGCACGCAGGCCTCGGAGTCGAAAATCCGCACGTAATGTTTGGAACCCGTTTCTTCATCGGAGGTGCTGTACTGGGAATCAATGCGAGCGGGATTCAGGGTTGAGGCGGTCTCTCCGTAAGGATTCTCCGGGATGTCAAAATCCGTTGCGTTTGTGTCTGCCCTACTCTGCGACTGGGCACCAGGCGCTATGGAGCCATTCTCTTTCGGGATGTTGCCTTTGGCATAATCAGCTCTACTCTGTGCCCCGGGTGCTGCAGATACCCCGTCGCTATTATTCAACACCACAAACGGCTGGCCTGAAATCCCCTGGACTCGGACCATAACTCCATAGGAACCTGACTTGCCCACGTTCTTCTTGGCTTTCCTGGGTTTCTGGGTGTCTTGGAGGTCATTTATGAACCGTATTTGGACCCCGTAGTCTAAGGGGGCCTGATTGTCTGCTGCGTTTTGCTGACTGTGCTCCTCCATTGATATCCAGGCTCCTGGTTGCTTCTGAAACAACAGAAAAAGAGAGAAACAGGCAATCAACAACCAGCTAACTCGTCAGACATGTCCAGTCAAAGCACAGAATCCTAACTTTTTTCCCACTACATACTAATTACAGTTGTTCACAGAATAATTCAATGTCAATTTAAGTCCTCTAACAAAATAAAAAGGCTTGCGTTTCTCTAGCGCCTTTCACAACCTCAGGACCTCCCCAAAGCCCTTCGCAGCCAGCAAATGTAGTCACTGTCGTAATATAGAAAACCCAGCAGCCAATATACGCACAGCAAGATCCCACAAATAGCATGGGGATAATGGCCCAGTTAATCTTTTTTTTAAAAAAAAATTCATTCATGGGATGTGGGCGTCACTGGCTAGGCCAGCATTTGTTGCCCATTCCTTATTTGCCCTCGAGACGGTGGTGGTGAGCTGCCTTCTTGAACCGCTGCAGTCCATATGGTGTAGGCACACCCACAGTGCTGTTAGGGAGGGGGTTCCAGGATTACAATCTGTTTTTGGTCATCTTGGTTGAGGATTAAATATTAGCCCCAGGGCACCCTGGGAGAACTCCCTCTCTCCCCACCCCAGTCCCCAACTGCTCTTCTCACGGCCGCTACTGGGAGATCTTAGAAGTCCACCTGAGAGGGCAGACGGGACTTTGATTTAACATCTCACCCAAAACACGGCACCTCCAATAGTGCAGCGCTTCCTCAGTACCAGGGAGTTAGCCTAGACTTCTGTACTCAAGTCTCTGGATTGAGACTGGAACTCATGACCCTCTTACTCCGAGGCAAGAGTGCTAACCAGCAAGCCAAGGCTGACACACATCTACTAAAAATTATTTTTAAAGTAAGTTATTCTTTTATAAATGCGATGCCACCACTCTTGTCAGAATCCTATTTCTTCTCGAGACTGGCTGATTGCAAGGAGTGCTCACTGAATGATGTCGGCTGTTATACCGCACTGGTTAATCAAGGAGTGGCACCTAATCCTACCCTCAAACTAAATTCCCCTGTTTCCAGAAGTCACTAGACAGCAATCTACCTCAGGCCTATGGAAGCAGCACAGTACCGACAGGGAACTGAACACGCAGGATCTTTAGATCGGTACAGTTCAGTGCCCCCCACAGTTCCACCAACTGAGCTTAATACAAACTTCTTCACGTGTGCTTACAGGAAATCTTGTGGCACAATGGGTAGCATCCCAGCCTCTGAGCCAGAAGCCCTGTGTTCCAGGCCCACCCCGGGACTTGATGTCCAAGGAAGGCGCGTTCATAACGCGGCCAAACAAGTTGAGCATCAACCTGCAAATCCTTCCAACACACGCCAATGGCAGGTGGTAAGAGTGAGAGAGATTCCTGGTCAGCCATGTGATGCAAAGAAAGTTGGAGCCTCTACCACCCCTCCATAGCTCCAGACTACAACACAAATATAAACGTGCAGGTTGCCACAGCAACTCGGACTCTGAATGAACTGTAACACACCAATATGTACCTGCAGCAAAATTACAGCCTCGTTTAAATCAACTGGAGGTAAAATATGGAGAAACAACAACACTCACCTGCATTCATATAACTCCTTTAGTGCAATAAGAGGTGGTTAACAAGGCAATATTTGACACCAAGCCACATAAGGAGATATTAGGGCAGATGACCAAAAGCACTGATCAGCTAGATAGGTTTTAAGGGAGTGTCTTATAGTGGGGTGGACAGATTCAGGATGGGAATTCCAGAGCTTAGGGCCCAGGGGGCTGAAGGCACGGCCATCAGCGATAGAGTGATGGAAATCACGTATGCTCAAGAAACTGAAATTAGCAGAGCTCTGATATCAGAGGGCTGTGGAGCTAGAGGAGATCACAGAGATGGGGGTGAGTGGGTGGGGAAAGAGGTCGGGGAGGGATTTGAAAGCGAGGATGGGGCAATTTAAAAAGAAAATCAGTCATTGCTTCACTGGGAGACAACGCAGCTCAGCGAGGACGGGAGTGAGGAGTAAACAAGACTTGACGTGAGTAAGGGCACAGGCAGCAGAGTTTGTGACAATCTCACTTCATTATGGGTAGAGTTCAAGAGGACAGCCAGGAAGGTGTTGGAATTGTCAAGTGTAAAAGGCAATAAAAGTATGGTTGAGGGTTTCAACACCAGAAACAGAGGTAGGGGCAGATACAGGGTAAGTTACAGAGTCATGGAAGTTGGCGGTCTTGGTGATGGCGCAGATTAGGTGATTGGAAGCAAACAGCAAGTTAAACTTTGTAGAGTACTTTATCAATTAATCACTAACTTCCTCTGAAATACATGGACCGCAAGTCACTTAATTATGAATCTTTGCACCACTGTTCCAAGATCCAACAGCGGCTGCTGGCTGCAAAGCAACTCGAATCTGTCATTCTGAATAGAGTGATAGAATTCCTGAACGGGCAGGAGCTAATCAGAGAGTCTACATGAACGAGGGAGTGTCCGTGCATGGCACGCAATACAGTTTCCACACAAGACAGGGCTGGCAAAAACAAGTGGACAAAACTAATGGCGAGTGGAAATCAATCTGGGCGAGCGCGAGGTCGTCCTCTCTGGACTCGAGAAAGGCAAGAGGCCCTTCTCTTCGGTCACCATGGCACGTCCAATTTCCCCTGCTGCTCAACATCAACTATTGCGCTTTTAAAGGTTCCCTCCCTGCACAACCTAGATAAAAACAAAGGTTAAGCTCATCGGCTCAAATCGTTCGCTGCTCCTCAAGGCAGCAACTCCCTCAATAGTGGAGTTCTACCTGTGGGTCAGTCACTCTCCAAATCCTCCGCCAAGTGGTTGCTTATGTGAAAATAATAACTGCTTTGGGCACATTTGAAGAATAGGCCAGGTATGTGTGCAGCTGGCACCCATTCTGTCCCCGCCTGGCCGTCAGGCTTTCAGCAGAAGCCACCACGTTAAGAACCAGCCGCAAAAAACAAGTTGTCAAAAATATTTTTAAAAATCAGGGGAGATAGTGGGGTAGCGGTAATCCTCTGGACCCGTAATCCAGAGACCCAGGTTAACGCTCTGGTGACACGGGTTGAAGTTCCACCATGGCAGCAGATGGAATTTTTTTTTTTAAATATTAAATTAATAAAATTTGGAATTGAAAGGCTAGTCTCAGTAAAAGGTGACCATCGATTTTTGTAAAAAAAAATAAAAGAACCCATCTGGTTCACGAATGTCCTTTCGGGGAGGAAATCTGCCGTCCTGGCCCGGTCTGGCCCCTACATGCGACCCGCAGCAACGCGGCTGACTTTTAACCGCTCTCCGAAATGGCCAAGCAAGCCACTCGGTTCGAGGGCAATTAGGGACGGGCAACGAATGCTGGCCTGGCCACGAAGAACATTCGTGAACCAGACGAGCTTTTACGACAATTGATAGTTTCGTGGGATGGCTTTTTAATAATTCCAGATTCTATTAATTAGAATTTAAAATTTCACCGGCTGCCGTGGTGGTGGGATTTGAACTCGTGTCCCCAGTGCATTAGCCTGGGCCTCTGGGATTACCAGTCCAGTGACATTACTGCCCCATTCTTGATAGCTCTAGCAGTGCTGCAGGACTGAGGCGATCCCCTGTCAACCTGCACCAGCATTTATCCACAACGCAGAAGCATGGGCATGCGCCATTTCGTTGCAAGGTTATCAAACAAGGCTGAACTCCCCCCTCACTGTCCAAGTTGGTAAATTCAGTTATAAATGACCTGAACTGAACTGGTTAAGTCCTGTCTTGATCCACCTGGGCTACAGCAGAATCATTTCAAGCAGCAGTGAAAATCCTGGGTGAGGAAGAGGTGAAAAATAACAAAATCAGACAGGGCTGCCACTCTGGATTGTGAGAACTGTTATGCTTACTGGAGTTGAATACTGCATGCTAACATTCATTGTCTAGGCTAACTCTCCGAGACAACAAAATATTTTTTATCCAAATGTGTTTGGATTAAAAAAAGACACCAGTATAGGAGAGAATTAAGGGAAGAGAAAAGACCTTTAGGTCCTGCCTTCAATAAAGACAAATGATAAAACGTTTGCTAAACCATGATGCTCTCGCAAAATGCCAGAAACTCTGGACGGCTAAATGGGGAAAGACTGGCTGCTTTGCCTCAGTGTAACCCTGACTCAAAGTATGAGCCACGTTCTATATCAAACGGATTTGGATGAGGCAAGGCTGGGCGGTAGGGTCCATGATGAACTTCAGCCGTGCACAATATTGGCTCTCCTTACTCAAGGAAGGATATACCAGGACAGGGTGCTAGAAACACTCACTGGATCGATTCCCAGGATGAGGGTTGTCCTGCAAAAGGAGACACGCAGAAGGTAGAGAACGTGCAGCACAGAAACAAGGCCATTCACGGAATCACAGTTCAGAAGAGGTCCTTTGGCCCATCGAGTCTGCACCGACACGTGAGAAACACCTGACCTACCTACCTAATCCCATTTACTAGCACTTGGCCCATAGCCTTGAATGTTATGACGTGCCAAGTGCTCATCCAGGTACTTTTTAAAGGATGTGAGGCAACCCGCCTCCACCACCCTCCCAGGCAGTGCATTCCAGACCGTCACTACCCTCTGGGTAAAAAAGGTTTTCCTCACATCCCCCCTAAACCTCCTGCCCCTCACCTTGAACTTATGCCTCCTTGTGGCTGACCCTTCAACTAAGGGGAACAGCTGCTCCCCATCTACCCTGCCCATGCCCCTCATAATCTTGTACACCTCGATCAGGTCGCTCCTCAGTCCAACAGGTCCATGTTTATGCTCTACATGAGCTTCCTCCCACCTGCTCTTCGTCTCACCCTGTCAAATTGAGCAGGGGTAGGCCATTCGGCCCCTTGAGCCTCTCTGCCATTCAACTAGATCATGGCTAATCTCCTACCTAAACACTGTCTTCCCGCACTATCCCCGTATCCCTTGATGTCACTGGTATCTAGAAATCTGCTTCGAACACGCTCAATGACTGAGCCTCCACAGCTCTCTGGGGTAGAGGATTCCAAGGATTCACCACCCTCTGACTGAAGAAATTCCTCCTCATCTCAGTCTTAAATGGCCCACCTTTTATTCTGAGACTGTGTCCGCCCTGGTTCTAGAACCCCCAACCAGAGAGAACATCCTTCCTACATTTATTCTGTTGAGGCCTGTGAGAAATTTCTATGCTGAAATATACTCCAGAGAATGAGGGCCCAGTCTATTTAATCTTCCCTCATAGGACAATCCCTCCATCCCAGGAATTAAATTAGTGAACCTTCATTGCACTCCCTCTATGGCACATATATCTTTCCTTAGATAATGAGACCAAAACTGCACACAATACTCCAGGTGTGGTCTCACCAAGATTCAAATCAACCGCAGCAAGACTTCCTCATTCCTGTACTTAAATCCCCTTGCAATAAAAGCTAACATATTATTTGCCTCCCTGAGTGCTTGTTGGACCTGAACAAGAACACCCAGGTCTCTTTGGACATCAACATTTCCCAATCTCTCCCCATTTAAGAAAAACTCTGCGTTTCTGGTTTTACTTCACATTTTTCCACATTATATTTCAGCGGCCATGTTCTTGCCCACTAGTTTGGTCTGTCTAAATCTCCTTGGAGCCTCTTTGCATCTTCCTCACAACTCACATTTCCCACCAGTTTTTTTTGGTGTCATCAGCAAAGCTGGAAATATCAATTTGGTCACCACATCCAAACCATTGATGTAGATCGTGAATAGCTGGGGCTCAAGCACCAATCTTTGCGATACCCGACTAGTCACAGCCTGCCAACCCGAGGAATAGTCAGTTTATCCCTACTCTCCGTTTTCTGTCTTCGATCTATGCCCATCATATTACCCTCAATCCCATGTGCTCTAATTTTGCTTACTAGCCTCCTGTGTGGGACCTTATGGGAAGCCTTCTGAAAATCCAAATACACCACATCCACTGGTTCGCCCTCACCTACTCTGCTTGTAACATCCTCAAAAAAACTCCCAACAGGTTTGCCAAATATGATTTCCTTTTCATATATCCATGTCGACTCTGCCCAATCCCACCATTATTTTCTAAAAGCCCAGTTATCGCATCCTCTGTAATAGATTCCAGCATTTTCCCTGCTACTGCTGTCAGGCTTACAGGTGTGTAGTTCTGTTTTCTCGCTTTCCCTCCTTTCTTAAACAGCAGGGTCACATTCGCTGCTTTCCAATCTGCAGGCACCGTTCCAGAATCAATAGAATTAAGAAAGGTGAACACCAATGCATCCACCTCTTTCAACACTCTAGGACCATATTCTCCACAGTTTCGATGAATGAGAGGTGACCCTATTGAAACGTATAAAATTCTTAAAGGGCTTGACAGGGTAGATGATGAGTGGATATTACCCCCTGGCCGGGGCAGCCTAGAACTAGGAGCCAATCCCGGAATAAGGGGCTGGACTTTCAAACTGAGATGAGGGGGAATTTTTTCGCCCAAGGGGGTTATGGATCTCTGGAACTTTCTGCTCTGGATCTTCTTTTCCTTCTTCTTGGGCAGTCCCTCGGGATCGAGGGTGACTTGCTTCCACTCTGGTTCGACGGGTTCTGGGGAGGTGGCCCCAATAAGTCCAATGCGCGATCTGCAGACTCTGCCACATGCGGGGCAGGAGGTGCTTGAAGGGTCGGGCAGGTGGGTTGTTCGGAGGTTCGTGTGCTCCCTCCTTCGCCCCAACTTCACCTCTGCACGCGCCTGACAAAGTCTCCCGATGTGTTCGGTGCCTTCCCGAATCAGCTTTCACCATCGGGCTGTTTGATATTTTCAGAGATGCTTTGAGGACATGCCTAAAGTGTTTCCAGTGTCCTCCCGGGAGTCTCCTGCTGTGACTGCGTTCCGAGTGGAACAGTTTCTTCAGGAGTCTGGTGTCACGTATATGAACGACATCGTACCCAGCAGCGCTGGTTTTGAGCGATTAGCACCTCGATGCCAAGTAGGTTGGCTTGGGAAAGGATGCTACTGTTGGAAAACCTCTCTTTCCTCTGGGTGAAAACATATTTCATCTCCCCTCTAATCTTTCTACCAATCACTTTAAATCTATGCCCCATAGTCACTGACTTCTCTCCTAAAGTAAATAAGCCCTTCCCATCCACTCTATCCAGGCCCCTAACAATTTTGTACATCTCAATGAAATCTCCTCTCAGCTTCCAATGTTCCAAGGAGAACCCCAGCCTATCCAATCTTTCCTCACAGCTGCAATCTTCCAGACCTGGTGACATCCTCAAAAATCTCCTCTGTACCCTCTCTAATGCAAGTACATCCTGCCAGTAATGAGGTGACCAGAACTGCACACAAGTACTCAAGTTGTGGCCTAACTAATGTTTCATATAGTCCCAGCATATCTTCCCTGCTCTTGCATTCTATGCCTCGGCTGATAAAGGAAAGGATTCCAGAAGCCTTCTTTACCACCTTATCGACCTTCAGGGATCTGTGGACATTCACTCTAAGATCTCTCACTTCCTCTACACCTCTCAGTATCCTCCCATTTATGTGTGCAATCCTTTGCCTCGTTCGATCACTGCTTCGAAATCTGGAATGAAAAATCCAGGTTATTGTTCCTCTTATTTAAGGGCTATTGCAGCACCCCAGCAGAGGGGAACTGCCGCCGAGCGGCTGCAGCAATCAAATCCGGGAATCTCTGGTCTGCAAACCTGCAACACACGGTTTTATCAACGAAAAGGGCAGCTTTCACTGTTGTTTAGTTGAGAATACAGCAACGTGTGGCAGGCATTTTGTGGGATGGGAAAATCACCTTGACCTTTTAAATGGTTTGAATTTTCATAAAAGCTTTGCATAGAGCTTCTCAAGTTGCTGGTCCAGATAGACTACCACAGAGTCAAGTCGAGTCAACGCGTCCAACTGTCTGGCAAGCAAGGAGTGGGCTGCCCAGGTTGAGGCGTTTAAGATCGCCTCAAAAATTTAAATCCACCATAAGCTCTGGGTAAAGCTTTCAGGAGTTTTAAAACAGCGAACGTGAGAATTAGAAAAAAAAAACTGTTTGTTTAACCTTTGGAACTTCAGACGGATCAAGCCCTTGCTGACAAGCGTGCCCTGACATGCATTAAGATAAACCATTTCTCTGGGTGTACAAGGACGAAAAACAGGAAGAAAATTAGAAAGACGGAGAAGGAAAAGGCCTTTTAACGTTCGCAGGAGTTACATTCTATGACTACTTACTGCAAAGGCAACAGCAGATCACAACTATCGCCGCAGACTGGGGTTTTACACACACTACGAACGGCTTTAGCTGTTTCAAAAGGGAAACCAATGCCAATTGCTCTGCCCCCCAACACTAACCTTTTGGGAAATGGCCTCAAGCTTTTGACCCCTCTGGATCTGAGCATTAGAAGGTGTGTGTAATTATCACATGGGCTGCAGCGGTTCAAGGCAGTGGCACTCCTCCACCTTCTCAAGGGGCAATCAGGGATGGGCAATACGTGGCGGCCTAGCCAGCGACGCGCACACCCCAGGAACGTGCACATTTTAAAAAAAAAAAAATGTATCCGCGTTTCAAATTACTCTGCCCCCTCGCATCCCTGCTCTCTCTCAAATTATACACACCTAACCATTCTGAAGCATCCCGACATCAGGAAATAAAAGCTGGGCCCGAACCCTAGCTCTGGGGCCACTTATGTTCTTCCTCCTCTTTCAGGTTGGACATCCACAGATCGGTTAAGGCCCCTCCCACAATACTCTTTTCTTTATTCTTTCAAGGGACGTGGGTGTCGCTGGCAAGGCCAGCATTTGTTGCCCATCCCTAAATGCCCCTTGAACTGAGTGGCTTGCTCACCCCATTTCAGAGGGGCAGTTAAGAGTCAGCGATGTGGCTGTGGGTCTGGAGTCACATGTGGGCCAGACCGGGTAAGGATGGCAGATTTCCTTCCTGAAAGGGACATTCATGAACCAGATGGGTTTTTACAACAATCGATGATATAGTTGTCATGCCCACCGTTATGGAGACTAGCTTTCTATTCCAGATTTATTAATTGAATTTAAATTCCACCAGCTGCCTGGGCCCCTGGATAACTAGCCCAGTGACATTACCACTATGTCACCGTCTCCCCTTATGCGTCGTATTCTTTGGCTGCGACTCATCTTGGGATTTCAGGGGTTTGCGAGAGGCACCATGTGAATTTGAAGTGCTTTCTCTTTTCTTGTGTTGGCTAAGAATTCAGGAGAAGATGGAGAACATCCATCTCAATGAAGGTATTAACAATCCGGGATATGCAGTATAATGTACTATGAAAAGCTTTGCACTTTTTTAAGATGATAAAACGCTGGGGAGGAAGGTTGCACTTAGCAAGGGGAAGTGATCTGGAGGACGTCGATGAACATCAAGGTCGGACTGAACGATAAGAAGTGGATGCAGTCATCAACAGGAGGGCCGAGCCCTGTGGGGAAACGGTGAATGGAATCAGGTGAGTCATTAACTCAAGGAGATATTGGTCAAAGGTTACACGAACAGGAGAAACAAGGTAGCCACAAACCTTCTTTTACAGCTCACATTGTTAATGTGACCAACAGGTGACTCATTCATTGTCTTCCACAAAGCACTGAGGGGGAGATGGAGACGTGGTGATGATGTCACTGGACTAGTAATCCCAGAGACCCAGGCTAATGCTGTGGGGATACTGGTTCAAATCCCCCCACGGCAGCTGGTGGGATTTAAATTCAATTAATAAAATCTGGAATTGAAAGCCAGTCTCAGTAATGGTGACCATGACGACTATCAATGATCATCACAAAAGCCCATCTGGTTCACTAACGCCCCTATAAGGAAATCTGCCGTCCTTACCCGGTCTGGCCTACATGTGACTCCAGGCCCACAGCAAGGGGGCAATTAGGGATGGGCAGCAAATGCTGGACTTGCCACATCCCATGAAAGAAAAAAAAACAACTTGACCACCCACCCCTGCAATCTTCAAGCCGCGTTCATTTTACACAAGAGAGAGTCAATCACCATACCATTAGCTGCTTTTGTTGGGGGAAGTTTATTCCCCAGAACTACTGTTGTAACTGGAGGAAAAAAAAACACACAAAAAAAAAGTTTCAAGTTGCAAAGTTTTTCATTTTAACCCATTGACAGGATGTGGGCATCACTGGCAGGGCCAGCATTTATTGCCCTTGTGAAGATGGTAGGTGAGCCGCATCCTTGAACACAACCGAGAGGCTTACTCGGCCATTTCAGAGGGGCAATTAAGAGTCACCCACTTTGCTGTGGGTCTGGAGTCACGTGTAGGCCAGACCGGGTAAGGGCGGCAGATTTCCCTCCCTAGAGGGACATTAGTGAAGCAGATGGGTTTTTACAACAATCGATGATAGTCTCTAAAGGTGTCTGTGAGACAAACTTTCGACTCCAGATCTACTGAATAAATTGATTTAAATTCCCCCAGCTGCAGTGCTGAAATATGAACTCGTGCCTCCGAATTGCTAGTCCAGTAAGTTAACCGCTATACTACCACACCCACAAACTGAATCAGTGCCAGTGGGTCAAAAATAAATGCTGCTTTAGTACATCAGCATCAATGCTACTGCTTGTAGCTACTCCTACCAGGAGGCGGAGATTTGCTGTCACATTCATCTCTGTCTCGGACAATCCTCACACATCCACTGTAACTCGAACTAGTGTGCACCGGCTGTGACATCCGTCATCCAACTATGTCTAGGTCCATAGAACCATAGAAAAGTTACAGCACAGAAGGAGGCCATTCGGCCCATCTTGTCCATGCCAGCCCGAGGACACCCAGGTGCCCTTTCTAATCCCACCTTCCTGCACCCGGCCCATAGCCCTGCAGCTTACAGGTACTTTTTAAAAGAGAGTTTAAAGTTTCTGCCTCTACCACCAACATGGGCAGCGAATTCCGGACACCCACTACCCTCTGCCTAAAAAAGTTCTTACTCATGTCCCCCTTACACCTTCTGCCACTTATCTTGAATCTATGTCTTCTGGTTCTAGAATTCTCCAAAGGAAACAGTTTTATCCTGCCCACCCTATCTATTCCCCTCAATTTTGTACACCTCAATCTAGTCACCTCTCAGCCTTCTTTGTTCTAAGGAAAATAACCCCAACCTATCCAATCTCTCCTCGTAGCTACACTTTTCTAACCCTGGCAACATTCTTGTAAACCTCCTCTGCACTCTCTCCAGAGCTATTACGTCCTTCCTGTAACGTGGTGACTAGAACTGCACACAATACTCCAGTTGTGGCCTCACCAGTGTTTTATACAATAAGGTCGAACCCTCTTCCAAGAGGGCGAAATGGAGAGCATCAGAAGAGATCTCTGAAGCTTTTCAGCTCTGATCAAATGGCCAAAATACTGACATTTCTTTTCTGGTTGTCATTTTTTTTTTAAATGAAAGAGTTTTTTATGCTCTTGCCATCTCGAATGCTTCATTTGTCTAATGGTCTGGTATATGAAATTTTAAGTATCACGATTTAGAATCCACTTTCCAAAGACCTCTATATCCTTCCACAGATCTTACTGTCCAGATTTCTGAGGCAGACAGGAAAGTGGATCAGCATCAATAAGGGAGAAAATAAACGTGCCATGTCCTTCAGTGAGGCATAAGATTCGCTTGTATGACACCCAGTCATCCTGGTTTGACCCCACCACCAATAACAGTACTGGAACCCTATACTTATCTAACTTACATATTTCAAAAGCGTCCTCAACATCCTATGGCTCACTTTGAGCATGGCCGAGCAACATTCAGAGAGCTGACCGTAAACACTGCCAACACCAAAGAAAAGGTCTCAAAGGTTTAGGGAAGGAATCCTCAGGGCAAGGACACAGAGATAAAAGCTCTGCCATCAAGTGAGGAATATTGTGTGCGTGTGCCTTTGTGCATGTGCCTGCATGCATGTGTGCACGCTTGTGCGTGACACAAGAAGCTAAAGCGAGAGCAGCAGAGGCCGGAATTGGAGTTGGAGGAGGTTGCAGTGGGTACAGTGCAGCAAGGGCTAAGAAGGATCCCTAAAAGAGAGAACCAGGGTTTTGAGTTGGCTCACACTCCACACACATCTCAGTTTTAAAATTCCTATTCCTGCATTCATAACCTCCCGCCCCACACCCCAGGAATGCGCCACACCCCATCTCTGAGCTCCTTATGCACTACGACCCTCCAAGATTTCCGCGCTGCTCAAACCCCAGCCTGTTAAGCATTCCCCACTTCCTTTGCCCCACCACTGGTAACCATCCTTTAGCCATTTAGGCCCCGAACTCTAGAAATGCCTCCTCACAAACTCCATCTCTCTCCAACTCTCTCTTCCGGTTAAAACCTCTCTCCTTTACCAAGCATTCAGTCATTTATCTTTGGGTCTCCTCATGCCAATTGTTGTCTGATTCTGCTTGTGAATAGCCTTGGGGTATTTTTACGATATTAAAAAGGCAAACACAAGTTGTTGTAGTAGGTAGATCCAGATCAAAACGCTCTTCAGATATCACGGGTTTGGAAGGAAACACCCTGGTTCCAGTGGACCTAGATTTCCAGTGTCGAGCTTTATACTTTGTGGGAAATTTTCATGTCAATACCGCTGTGGGTTTGTATAAGGCTGGTTAATTTTACACACACCTCAAGAAAAATATGTATTTTTCATACCCATAATTTGGAAATTTTGTGCTTAATCTCTAAAACCACTGCCTGCAAGCATCTACAAGGCACAAGTCAGGAGTGTGATGGAATACTCTCCACTTGCCTGGATGAGTGCGGCTCCAACAACACTCAAAAAGCTCAACACCATCCAGGGCAAAGCAGCCCCACTTGATCGGCACCACATCCACCACCTTCAACATTCACTCCCTCCACCACTGACGCACAGTAGCAGCAGTGTGTGTACCACCTACAAGATGCACTGCAGCAACTCACCAAGGTTCCTTCGACAGCACCTTTCAAACCCGCGACCATTACCACCTAGAAGGACAAGGGCAGCAGATTGCACAGGGAAGGATTTTCCCCCCATCGGGGTTGTGTGGGGGCGGGCCGGAGCGAGCGCGAACCCGAACTGCGCCCCCGATCGGGTGCACGCTGCCAATTAAGGATTGCCCAGCGTGACGCACACCTAGAAGTGCTGTGCGCCCCCTGTGCGGGCGGGGGGGGGGATGCCCGGAGCACGTGAAAGAGCTCAGAAATCTCCCTGAGGCACGATTAGTTTAACTTCTGGCAAATTTGATAAAATTGAAAAAAAAATTTTAAGGACATGTCCCCTCATGTGAAACTGTCACATGAGCTGGAACATGTCCATTAATTTTTTCCAAAATTTTAATGCAATTAATAAACCCTTCATGAAGTCTCATCCCGCCCATGGATGAGGTTTCATGAGAACTGCAAAGGCCGCCTGGGCTCTTCGCCTGCCTGTCAACATTAAGGTTGGACGGGCAGCATTCTTAACAGCTTTAATTACTTTGTTAATGGCCTTAATAGGCCTTTGACAGTTCGGCGGGTGCGCAGCAGCGTTGGCTGTGTGTCCGCCGAACTGTCGATCTAAATGACGCGCGGTGACGTCAGGACGCCCACCCGACATCACCGCGCATCATTTTACGCGTCGGCGAGCGGGCACCGCCCCTCCTCGCCGACGGGAAAATTCCTCCCATGGGGAACACCACCACCTGCAAGTTTCCCTCCAAGCCCCACACCACCCTGACTTGGAAATATATCAGCCGTTCCTTCACTGTCACTGGGTAAAAATTCTGGAACTCCCTCCCTAACAGCACGGTGGGTGTGCCTACACCACAGGGACTGCAGCGGTTCAAGGCGGCGGCTCCACCACCACCTTCTCAAGGGGCAATTAGGGATGAGCAACAAATGCTGGGCCCAGCCAGCGACACTCCCATCCCATGAATTATTATTATTATTATTTTAATTAACAGCTCCGCTTCAAAGAGAAAGATTTACTAGGATTTTCATTTAGGCAGACTAGATTACTCAAAATGCAGAACTGAGAACGGACTCGAATAGCTCATACCAAGAAAAAATCTGATAGCTTTGTTCTTCACAGTATCATATGTTTAGCGTGCAATACCCAAACCAGTTGAAAATAGCTCTCTGATTTGTGAAAAAGGAAAGCCAGTAAATCAAACTATCATAACTCCCACCTCGTCCTCTCAATTCCCTAGGGCTGCAAAGGGGAAATTCACATCATTATAAATATCTGATGCAAATCTCCTGCTCTGTAAAAAATCAATGTTCATATTTGTTGTGAAATTTAGCGACAGCCGCAATCCTCCATATCAATCTTGAAGCAGATGGCTCAGTTAGCGATCACCCTGATCAAACATGTCAGAAACAAAAAGGGACAGCAGCCCTTCTCATTGACTTGCTCTTCCCTCTCCCCCACCTTTCCTTCTGCCCCACCACCCCCTCCTCCTTTGCCTTCCAAAGGTACCAACTCCTAAGAATTAGGAGCAGGCGGAGGCCATTTCGGTCCCTCGAGCCTGCTCCGCCACTCAATAAGGTCATGACTGATCTTCTACCTCCACTTACTCCACCCTCCGTCTTCATTTCCTTATTGCCAAAAAGTCTATCCATCCCCATCTTGAATCTACTCAATGACGGAGCATCCACAGCTCTCTGGGGTGGAGTATTCCAAAGATTCACAACCCTCCAAGTGAAGGAATCTCTCCTCATCTCAGTCCAAAATGGTTGGCCCCTTAGCTTGAGACTGTGACCCCGTGTTCTACACTCTCCAGCCGGGGAAGGGGGTGAATAGCAGCCTCTCAGCATTGACCCCATCAAGCCCCCTAAAGAATCTTACACATTTCAAATGGGATCACCGCTCATTCTCCTAAACTCCAGAGAGCATAGGCCATTCTGCTCTTACTCAGGTACTGCTCCAGGGCATACAGACTGTCCAATATTTCAGCCAAATGTCTACTCTACATTCCAGAGACCGTGGTGGACATCACAGCAGAGGACAAGCCTGGCCTCACCCAATATTTACTCTTTAGCAATTGACACTGGGTTGCAAACAGGAACCTCTGCTGTTTTACCATCTTCCTCGGCCAGGGGTGCAAGAGAGGACAAAGCATCTCATACCCTAGCTAACAAAGCACTAAGATTAAAATTGGACCTGTTGGCCTGGGTTAACACCAGTCACTACCTAGATCAGTGGAATGAATAGTGTGCCTCAAAACGGTCAGATCTTAGAAAGTCTAGCTTATTTCAATAAACTGAAAGCAGAAAATGCATAATTTTGCCAGGAGCTATACATGGTCTAGAGGTTACCCCAGCTCTGTTAATAAGATCCACGCAGGTTGGTGAAATGAAAACTAAGACACAGAGCCTTGCCCTGCTGAGAGAGTTTATTGACTTTGTTCAGTGTCAACACTCCTCACCTCCACCCAGTGTCCCAGTTATCTCCTGTATGGTGTGTTCAGAAAATAACCATCACCTGTTTCCATTAACAATGTAATTGACATTAATAAACCTTAATGTCATTGATAAGCTCAGCGTCACAATAACACTTCAAGAAGAAAAATGAAAAAGAACACCAATACGAAAAGGTAATTTGTAAATGGAGATTGTGGGTAAACATGTCTAAGATTACGACATGCAGAACAAAGTCATTACGCACATAGTTTCCAAACCCATGACCTCTAACACATACGAAAAGGACAAGGGCAGCTGACGCAAGGAAACACTACCGCCTGCAAGTTCCTCTCCAAGCCACACAACATCCCGACTCAGAACTATAACTCGGCCATTCCTTCACCATCGTTGGGTCAAGATCCTGGAACTCCCTCCCTAACAGCACTGTGGGTGTACCTACAGCATACAGACTGCAGCAGTTCAAGTCAGCAGCTCACCACCACCTTCTCAAGAGACAATTAGGGATGGGCACTAAATGCTGACCTTGCCAGCGACACCTATATCCCTTGAATTCGTACAAAGAAAAACAGTAGGTGCTGTCTGTCTGCATTTGCAAGGAACGTAAAAGCAACCAAAGCTCCAGAGAGATTTATTACTGGAGCTCAATTTCCTTCATTTCTGCTCCAGATCAGGTACAGATCCATGCTCTCTAGCGTGCACACCAGTGCTACTAACTGGGACAGAATACAACCAATCGTCGTCCACATTTGCAATATGACAGATGTCAATCACCTCAAGGGTCAGATATTATGCAAGCTAGGTCACGAAAGTAGGAGATGCTATTTAACCCGTCTAGTTCACCCTTCCAAACAAACACACCCTGATAGGCAGGCGAGTTTGTATCTGGGACCTCCAATGATTTCTGAGTTTTTGCTCTTTACCACCACCCCATCCAGGCGTGAATTACTTGGTACGAGGAAGCGCATCCCACTGGTTTAAAACTGATAAAAAAAGGCAAGTGTAGAGTCATTATGGCCTGAACTTTACCTTCGTTGTGCGGGCGCGTGCCCGACACACCGGAACGTAATACGACGCTCGATGTTTCATTCGGCGGGTGCGTGCCGGAGTCGGCTGCACGTCCGCTGATCATTGAAAGGCCTATTAAGGCCCTAATTAGCTTGAAATTTATGCTGCCCATCCAACCTAACGGTTGGCAGGCAGGCGAGAAGGCCAAGCGGCCTTTACATTTCTTTTTAAGGAAACCTCATCCACGAGCGGGATGAGGTTTCCAGAAGCTATCATAAATGAAGTAAAAACTTTCTCTTGAAATGAAAAACATGTCTCATCTCATGTGACACAGTCACCTGGAGGGGGACATGTTTCATTGAACTTTTATTGTATTTATTAATCTCAGGCAGATTGAAGCGCTCTTTTGCGAGCATGCACAAAGTGCGCGCCAGGCCCGGCTCCCCCTCCTCCCCACACCCCCCACCACACACAGGTTGTGCTCAACTCTACCGCTCGCGATCCACGCAGGGCGGGCCTTAAATGGCCCACCCGCGTGAAATCGCGGTGCGGAGCCGATCACGGGTGGCGGTTGGCTCCCTGACTGCCCACTCCTGCCGAGCCCACCTGACGCAGGAAAAATTCAGGCCTATGTCTCCTCATCTTGCAATAGTGCTGAGGATCAACTCATTACCCATGTAGGTCTATACGATTCCCTCCCATGCATAAATTTGGAGAGCGTTGAAGAAAGGCAACAGAAGCAAGAGCAGAACAAGGAAGAGAAATATTCTGCTCCATTGGAACAACTCAATGCCCTTGAAGTACCGTCGATATATTCCCAAAAACTGGCTGGGAAGTAAGAAAAAGGGTTGGGAGGAATTGAGATGTGGGGAAGAGGAAAAATAAACAGAACAAATATAAATACTGTAGCTACAAGAGCAGGTCAAAGGCAGAGAATTCTGCTGTAAGTAACTCACCTCCTGACTCCCCAAAGCCTGCCCACCATCTGCAAGGCACAAGTCAGGAGTGTGATGGAATACTCCCCACTCGCCTGGATGAGCGCAGCTCCCACAACACTCAAGAAGCTCGACACCATCCAGGACAAAGCAGCCCCACTTAATTGGCACCCCAACCACAAACATTCACTCCCTCCGCCACCGACGCACAGTGGCAGCAGTGTGTGTACCATCTACAAGATGCACAGCAGCAACTCACCAAGATTCCTTCAACAGCACCTTCCAAATCTATAGGTGAACAGTATTTGCCACGTCAGGATACAGGGCAGAAGAGCTTTGGATGAGCTGCAGTTTAGAGACACAGACAAAATACGGAGAAAGAAAGCAATACTAAAAAAGTTAAGTGCCAAGAGTGAGAATCGCGTAACAAATTTCACTTTAATAACTGACCACCATTTTCAGAATTACACATCTTCACGGCCCAGGAAGCCCTTAAAGAAAATAAATTTCATTATAACAGAATTTCTCTATTTGAGTGTCTACGATTAATTTCAGTACCCCTAGAGTAGGCGATGATAACGAAAGGTGCTAGGGTTTATATGCCTGGTCACTATCCATTAATACTTGCTAAAAAACATGTAGATGTGGGATTGGGGCAGAATTACAGTAGATTCAGCAATCTCCCACTCCGTGGTCAAACAGAGTGCCGACATTCACAGTCTAGATCCAGAACAAGAATAATAATGTGTTTATGTCACTTCCAGAGGGCTGCCATTGTCCACTGAACTGCACCCAGCAACAGTCAGGACATTGTCCTAACTCGACAGTGAAAGCTCGATTAGAGGGCAAAGTTCACTCAGGACCAAGAGTTTATGCCCGTCTGCCATAGGTCTCCATGCGACTGAAGCAAAATTCACAATCCGCAGATCTTTGGGCACATGGAGCAGGACATCCCACCAGGTAGTGCAGGATTTGCTTTCTTTCCTTCTCTGCTGCCACTCCGCCTCATCATCAAGACGTTGGAGCTAGAAGCGTGATACAGCTCGACAGACAAGTCACCGCCACTTAGAACAATTGGTAGTGATCTCCTCCCAGTCATTAATGCTCTCGCAACAGTCCTCCCATTGAATCCAGAGGATGCAATGGAGGCACTGCTGGTAGAATTTCTCTAGCACTCTTGGGTGTCACTGATACGCAGTCCAGGTCTCACTGAATGGCGCAGCAGGCTTGACAGACTGTGTGGTCTACTCCTGCTCCTCTTTCTTGAATCTTGTCTTGTACAGGAGTGTGGTGGCGACACTGTTCTGTACACTAGGGCCTTTGTTGACTTGTGGAGGTCTGCGTAGTCAAACATTCGCTGCTGTAGTTTGTAGAAGGCCGAGCTGGCACATATGATGCGATGTTGGATCTCCCCGTCAACGGTGGGCCTTTTGAGAGAGATGGCAGCCAAGGTATGGGTAGTGCTCAACATATCCCAGAGTCTTTCCTTCAACATAAACGGGATGTGGAATATTTGACTGGCCAGGTCGGGGTTGATATAAGAGTTTTGCTTTGGCAACTTTCAAGGACAGGCTGAGTTTCCTATATGCAGCGTTGAAGAGATCGACCAATCTCTTGCAAATCTGATAGAGAATGGGCAATGACATTGCAGTCATCCGGAAACTGTAGATCATGTATATCCATGGTGGTCAGTTTAGTTTTGGCACAGAGACGGCGGAAGTTAAAAAGTTTGCCACCTCTACTGTATTTAATTCCAACATCAGAGGGCAGTTGATCTTTGATGAGGTGAATAGCCAATATCAGGTAAATAGAATGAGGTCTAGGTGGCGATCCAGAGAGAAGCCTAACACATACCAGGTCCCATTCACACATCACCTCACTCCCACTGTGCTCGCTGACCTACACTGATTCCTGGCTAAGCAATGCCTCAATTTTAAAAATTCTCATCCTTGTTTTCAAATTCCTCCACTGCCTCACCTCTCCCTATCTCCAACCTCCTCCAGCCCTAGGACCCTTCAGGATCTGTGCTCTCAGCTAATTCTGGCCTCTCGAATATCTTCGAATTTAGTTACCCCATGCTGGTACCTTCAGCTGCCTGGGCCTTAAGCTCTGGAATTCCCTCCCTAAACCTCTCTCTCTTCTCCCACCACACCCCCTCCCCCCTCAACTTTAAGACACTCTTTAAAACCCACCTCTTTCATCAAGCTTTTGGTCACCTGTCCCTAATATTTTTTTTTATTCGTTCAAGGGGTGGGCGCCTCGCTGGCTAGGCCAGCATTTATTGCCCAACCCCAATTGCCCTTGAGATCTGAGTGGCTTGCTAGGCCATTTCAGAGGGGCATTTAAAAAGAGTCAACCACATGGCTATGGATCTGGAGTCACGTGTAGACCAGACCAGGTAAGGACAGCAGGTTTCCCTCCCTAAAAAGGACATTAGTCAACCAGATGGGTTTTTATGACAATCGACAATGGTCATCATCAGACTTTTAATTCCAATTTTTTTTTTATTTATTGAATTCAAATTTCACCATCTGCTGGTGGGACTCGAACCCAGTGTCCCCAGGGCATTACCCTGGGTCCCTGAATCAACAGTCTAGTGACAATACCACTACGTCACCATCTCCCCAATAATATCTCCTTACGTGGCTTGGTGTCAAATTTTGCTTTATAACGCTTTCTGTGGAGCATCCCATGACTGCATTGATGACACTATATAAACTACAGGCTGCTGTTGTCGGTTAGTAAAGAACTACCCCCAAAAAGTGCATTTTTTTTTGAAGAAAGTACTGCCCGGGATTCAAAAATAGCTGCAAGCAAAAACAACTCTGTAGTATTCAATACATTATAGTGTAAATCAGTTTTTTTTCCAATCGTGAAAAATCTATTTACCTTACCCCTTGCAGAAGGTCTAAAAACTGCGCCAAGTCACAAGAGATCATTGGAAGAAATCTAAGACATGTAAAGGATTTCCTGTGAAAGAAGTGCTCCACTGACAAATATGGAGTTGATTACTCAGTACAGTCGAGGACTGCCTACATGCGAGCAGCTCAGCGAGTGGCGGCCACCAAGGTTTGGGGGAAGAGACAGGCTTTTGTACAAACCTGTTCCCCGTGCAGCCAGTTTCTTTGGTGGGGCACCCCGGAACCTGCCCTGCCAATCCCGCAGGGAGTCTCAAATCAACATCACCAGGGCCCGCTGCCTAAAGTCTGGCAAGAGACAAGCGCAGCTAGAGTCCCTCCGATCTCGCCAGATTTACACAGCTCGAGTCGGTTGCCCCTGGCAAACATTCCTACAGTCGCACCTCAAGTCAATCAAGCAGCAACATTTTGCATGTGTTTCTCTTGAAACGATATTAACCCTAAGAGAGGGAGGCAGATACTTCAAAATAGATAAACCGGAGTTAAAAGTAAACACTTGTTAATCGGCCATACTTGCACCTAGGACAACCAAGAAAGGGAGAACTTGCATTCGCACAGCGCCTTTCACGACCTCAGGACATCCCAAAGTGCTTCTCATTCAATTAAATGCTTTTGAAATCGTAATGTGGGAAGCTAGTGACAGATACGGGAGGTTAGAAGATCATTTGAGGTTCCTCTGATAGCCAGGCAGATAAAAGGTGATGTCCATGGCAGTACAACATAACAGAAACCAAAACTAAGTAAACAAAAAGGTCTGCCCTGAATGCACTCATAGCCAGGCACTAGAAACGGCCCTGGTACTGCTGGAGGGAAACTAAAGTAAACTGCCCAGGGCTCTCGATCCCAATTACAATAACAGTGCACCCAGCTGGAAAAAAGCAGAGCTACGAGCACTGGTTGAAGACAGGATTGGTCTCCGTTCTTCTCTTCCCTCACACCATCGCACCCTCTACCCACTGCCCCCATAAGCCAACACCTTGCAGACTTACAATACCAAGACTCGCAAATAGAACAGCACTTGGGCAAGGACTGGTGACTGCCAGTGTCCCAGCAATGAATCAATGTTTCATCAGGAGACAAGGAGAATTAGGGATGGGGGAGACGACACTAAGTAGTTCACACCGCATCATAATACTGTGTTCCCACCGCACACTACATTTTAAAGCTCCACGTAAACCACTGCACAGTAAAAAGTTCGCATACCTGACAGCGATACGACCTTTGCTTCTCTGATACAAGGGTTTCAAAACCTTACACTTATGCGAGGAACTCCCTTACCTCTTTCCCTGGCCTGCCAAACAAGTTACAAAAGTGCCTTGGATTCAGACTTTAGTCGACACGTGATTCCCAACACAGTCATCAGGAATGTGGAGCGAGTCACTATCTAGCCCTTTCCTCAAACCGGTGCTGATAACATTGTCTCCAGGGTGCTTTTGGAACATCCCTTCAGAGCCAGTCGGGCTACACCAGAAACCACAGCTGCGCGCGCACACGCATGCCTAGAATGTGCACGCTTCCACAAGAGAATTAACACAACTCCCAGTCAGTGCAATTACAGTCTGTAGCAACAAATTAAAATTGTTTGCTTATCGCATGGCTGCCACACCAGTTAAAAATATTCTGTTTTGCACAGCAAGTTATACACTTAACTAGGAAGCTCTAAAGAGAGCTGTCCAAAGGTCACAACTGATATCTGTACAAATCTGGACTGTCAAATATTAAAATTCCTATTTCAAGTTACACGTTACCTCCCTTGCAATCTCCTGCCGAGTTTCAAAATAACCCCTTGCCTAGTAATAGGAATTTTTATTCCCTCCGACCTTGCTTCCCTGAAGATGCCAACTCTCACTGGAGGCATATTTAACTTTAACACCAGAAGATGGCAGGCAGAATACCCAGTTCTAGAGATCTGCCAAAGATGCTCCGATACAGCGCGCCACGAGATGACTGCGCGTGGCCCTGGGCAAGGTGCGTACCAATTTATTTTCCCCTCCTACTTTCTGGGGATGGGTGAAGAAGCGTTCGTTGCATGTGTAGTGTGCTCAGATTGGGCCCCTCAGCGATCAGGAACCAGTCAGGTACAAAATCTGCCCGGGAGTGAATTTAGTTTGTGCAAGGCAAAGAGAGGCGCAGGCAGGCAGAGAAAGCAGGAGAGGGGCAGAGAAAGCAATGTGAAGAAAGCAAGGCCATCCACGCGATACTGAGGGAGTTTCTATCCACTTGCAGTTCACTGCCATCTGTCACAGACACTTACTGCTCTTGCAGGGTTCCATCCTGCATCTCAGAACCCATAAAGTAAACGTCCTGCTGGCAATTAAGACCATTACAATTCCCACTGGATAATATAAATTGCTAAACAGGCATCTGTAAAATTCAATTCACCATCCCAGTTTCACTGCACAGTAAAGCAGCCAGTATGGGGCAGTTTCACAAACCTGAACATTTGAAATTAAGGTTACTCCTCTCACACAAATTGTACCACAGGTATCACAATTATTACCTGAAATGGCAGTGAAAGCAGATTCAATAGTAACCTTCAAAAGGGAATTGGAAGGACTATTGCGGGAAAGAGCAGGGGGAGAGGGGAACAGCCAGCATTGCCACAAACCCACTGCACCGAGAGAACCCATAGGAATATGAAATCTGTTAGCTAGGCTTATGCCAGCTCTTCAACTGGAACATGCTGTGTGTGCATTGCACGTTGCACCAGAGGCAAAACAGCCATACTTCTTCCCGCCAGGGTCATTAGAAAGGAGAAAGTGGACATTTACAAGTTATGTCATACCTGGGAACAGATAATTGACTGCGGAGCTACATCTCAGAGGTGGCGGTTAGATCAGAAACCCGACTGGCGAGTTACACTGCCACCTTCGCAGAGTGTACGTGAGCCCAGCTCCACAACATTATCTCCATACTCGCACTGCCTAATTACCAGAGGACCACGCTAAGATTTTCAGGGAGATATTAACCCCGTGCTTCCAGAAGCTAACCATTTGCTATCTGCGGTGGTTTCCTCTTGAGAAAGTTAACGTAGCCAGCTGCCAAGCTGACTTCCTGTACCTCTGAAGCTCACTTTGACTTTGCTCACATTACTACAATCAAATAGAGTGTTGGCGTTAAAGTCAACGTTTGGGTTTTCCACGCTGTTAAGATTTAATGGTGAACAGGGCGAGGTGGGGGAAATCCGTAATTTAAAAGATTACGATTTAATACAGATGAACGTGGCTGCAATGCAATGAAAGCCCAAAACGTCCCATTATCGGGCAATTACGATAACCACAACTTTTTCAGCATCTTGGGAATCCAACAAGGCCTGAAATGGCTTGGTGATGGCCAGCTAGGCCCATCCTTTCCTCTCAACGCCTCATCACTCAAATCAAAGGGGGTCCCATTGAACAAGACCCAGAGTGGCAGCAATAACTTGCATTTATATAGCAGCTTTAGGAAAAACATCCTGAGGCACTTCACAGGAGACTCATCACCAAGCTACATAAGGAGATATTAGGGACACGGGTCCAAAAGCTTGGTCATAGGTTGTAGTATTAGGGTTTGGGGAGTCAGGAGGCGAGTTGTCTGCTCGTCATTTGTGCCGCTTTGAAGCTAGATCCACCTTTTAAGGCTCTCCAATCCAGCATTCAGGTGTTAGCACAGGGATGCCTTGCTGTATACAGGTGAGGGGCTCCTGTAAGCACTCCCCCTGGCACCGACGACTACAAAAAGAAATGCGGCATTTTAACGCTGGGGGCATTTTCTCTTCCCTCCACCCAATAAGCGGTATGCTGACGGCATCTTTTTGTCCCCTGACTGGCAGCAACCCCCCAAGGTTAAAGATATAGCCAAAAGCCATCTTTAAAGGTAGACAAAAGACTCACCTCCTCAGATTCAAGAGGGGGCAAGGAAAGAGAGACCTGCACTTCTAAGTTTAGACTAAAAAGGACATTGGCTCACTGTGGAGTTCCGAGAGGGGGATTTTGCAGTCATCTTTTTAGGAAAGCCAGTAAGGATTACGTATTGTACTTAAAACTATAGTTTGCAGAACTCAAACAATCTGAACGCAACCTTCCAAGCACTCTATTCCCATTTTGCTGCATTATTTGTGTTACTTATTCCAATTTATTGGATAATTTTGTGCATTTAAGAGTTTAAATGATTTTGGACGATCACTGGATTTCGTTCACACAATTAGCAATTGCAAATAAGAGCCTTATTATTATGCAAAAAGTTTACACAAGCACTGAGGAATTTTGATTGCTCCAGAAGCAGACACACCTGAATTTATTTATTTTTTTTTTAAAAAGTATTTTGTACATTGTACCTCCCTGCAAGAGGCAGCCACACTGAATATACAACCGGACTAAAAAGGAAAAAAGACTGCTTAAATTTCATTTTAAGAAACGGAGAGAGAGTTGTTCATAAAGCTATTAAACGATAGTAAATCGTGGGAGTGTTTTATCGATACGTAGAAACAATTGCCATGTGTCGGAAAAACTATTTATAAAACGACCTTCAGACAGAGACTCATACGAACATACGAATTAGGAGGAGTCGGCCGTTCGATAAGATCACAGCTGATCTGATTATGGCTTGAACTCCACTTTCCCACCCACCCCTTGTAACCTTTAACATCCTTGTTAGTCAGGAATCTATCTACCTCTGACCCTGCCTCCACCACTCTCTGGGGGGAAGAGAGCTCCAAAGACTCACGACTCTTGAGAGAAAAAAAAGTCTCCTCATCTCGGTCTAAAATGGGAGGCCCCTTATTTCTAAACTGTCCCCCAAAGTTCTAGTCCCTCCCACAAGAGGAAACATCCTCCCCGTTTCCACCCTATCAAGTCCCCTCAGGGTCTTATGTGCTTCAATAAGATCATCTCTCATTCTTCTAAATTCCAATGGATACAGGTCCAACCTTTCCTCATAAGACAACCCCTTCATCCCAGGTATCAGTGGAGTGAACTTTCTTTGAACTGCTTCTAACGCATTTATATCCTTTCTTAAATAAAAAGGCCTAAAACTGTACAGAGTACGCTAGATGTGGTCTCACCAACACCCTGTACAACTGTAGTGAAACATCCCTACTTTTATATTCCATTCCCATCACAATAAAACAACATTCCAATTGCCTTCCTAATCACTTGCTGCACCTGCATACTAACTTTGAGATTCATGTGCCAGGACACCCAGGTCCCTCTGTACATAGGAGTTCTGCCATCCCTCTCTAGTTAAATAATATGCTCAGAACCAACTTGTGACTTTTGTCACTTGGGGATGAATCCAAGTCTCCCATTTCTATAAGCAACAATGGACATGACGCTTCATTAATCTATCTGCTCGGAGGTCATCAGGCAGCGGCCAACGTTTCAGTCGACGAGGCGACACACAACCTGCAAGCTCCTCTCAAAATGGTCACAAAATGGCTGCCCTCTTGACACATTTCTAAAAGGTGGGTTCAGGAGCAATATTTACAAGATGCAACCTTCACAATTTGAGGTTTCTGGCCAGCGATCATTTCAACAAAATCGGGAGGAAGGGAGTTCACCCTTTGCAAACTAACTATAAACATACATACACATTAGGAGCAGGAGTTGGCCACTCGGCCCCTCGAGCCTGCTCTGCCATTCAAGAAGATGATCACAGCTGATCTGATTGTAACCTGAACTCCACATTCCCACCTACCCCCACCCCCGCCAATATCGGAAATCTATCTACCTCTGCCTTAAAAATATTCAAAAGACTGTTTCCACCGCCTTTTGGGAAAGTGAATTCCAAAGACTCACGACCCTAAGAAAAAAATTTCCTCCTTATCTCTGTCTTAAATGGGCAGCCCCCTTAATTTTAAAATAGTGACTCCCTGGTTCTAGATTCTCCCACTAGGGGAAACATCCACCCTGTCAAGACCCCTCAGGATCTCATATGTTTCAATCAAGTCGCCTCTTACTCTCCTAAACTCCAGTGGACACAAGCCTAGCCTGTCCAACCTTTCCTCATAAAACAACCCACCCATTCCAGGTATTAGTCTGGCAAACCTGCTCTGAACTGCTGGCAATGCATTCACATCCTTCCTTAAATATGGAGGCCAATACTCCAGATATTCGCAGTGCTCCAGATGTTTCATTGTCATGTCCACATTGTCATTACCGAGCGGGGTGGTCTGGGTTGTCTGTTTCCAGAGATGAGAAAGGCAAGTGGTGACCGTTGCTATCTAGTCAATGCAGGTAGCAGACAGGCGTTTATATATTAGGGTCAGTTGATCAAGACGCTTGTCCTTTCCAGGACTAGCAATGTAAATAAGATGACTCATGAATGCAGATCAGTGTCGCTGGTTAATCTAGTTCTTCTTCCCCCTTATCAGGTGGTGTGACATTCCAATGTTCTCATCCGATATTGAGCAATAGTTGCGTGCATATATGTCTGATGCCTAATTGAACTGAGAGGAGCAGGTCCTAGTTACGCCCAAGTAATTTTTAAAGCATAAATATGGTGGGCGGGGAAGGATGAGTAACAAGGAATTTCCCCCCCCACTCCCCACCACCATATCCCCTAATGCTCCTCCAACACCACGATTCTTCAAAGAGAACAGGGTAGAGGGCTGCTTCTACACCAACACCTCAAAACGCTGGCCTTAGGTTGCCTCGGCGCTGTGCCAATGCGGCTTAGTGTCCGACATCCACATCTCATGTGAACATGCCAGATACCCTAACACTGCCGGCAGCCAGGAAGACCCCGGCTAAAAATAAGACTTTTACTCCCAGTCGTCAACTGGAGCCGATTTAACAAGTTTACTCCAGTGCGCTCAGGATGTTGCCAGCACCAGTCCCATTAAAAAGAGCAGCTTCGGTTCTGAAGGCTGTTGACACGCGGGTCTCCCACTGGCAACCTCTCGAGGCCCAGCAATAGCGCAGGTTGACCATTTTCCTCAAGTCTTGTCTTCTGCTGCCCGACCAGAAACGTCCATACCGTTGCTCTGCCAGACGCGCCGGGCCAGTTCACGGTGATGGTGTGAGCATGGATGAAACACTAGTTGGCGGCAGGTCTGATCCACAACTTCTCAAATCCAGAAATAAATTCTCTGTACTCCCGAGGGGCTTGAACCCACGTAAACCACCTCCACCCACTACCCCCCACCAAAACCTCAGGTGGTCAGCCTTAGCTCACTGGGTAGCAGAAGGTCATGGGTTTGAGTCCCACGTAAATCCACGCCGACGCTCCCAGCGCCAGTATGGAGGGAACGCTACACTGTCAGAGATGCAGCTCTTTCAGGAAGCATATTAAACCAAAGCTCCTCCTGAACAAAAACAGAAATACCTGGAAAAACTCAGCAGGTCTGGCATTATCGGTGGAGAAGAGCACAGTTGTTGTTTCAAGTCCTCATGACCCTTCAACAGAACTAAGTAAAAATAGAAAAGGGGTGAAATATAAGCTGGTTTGGTGGGGGGTGGGGGTTGGGACAAGCAGCCAGTGAAAGGTGGAGATAACCAAAAGCTGTCACAGACAAGAGAACAAAGAGGTGTTGAAGGTGGTGATATTATCTGAAGGAATGTGCCACGTGGGGTGAGACGGAGACGGAGACGGAGACAGTCACTGAGAAAGGAAATGTGGCCGTGAAAGCGGGTTCTGTTGAAGGGTTATGAGGACTCGAAACATCGACTCTTTTCTTCTCCGCCGATGCTGCCAGACCTGCTGAGTTTTTCCAGGTAATTCTGTTTTTGTTTTAGTAACCACCTTGTCAAACACCAGGAGAGAAATGGAAAGCAACGAAGGTGAACAAGGCAAAAGAGAGATTCGAAAATCCTGACGGAGAGTAGGACAAAACTTCTTCAAGGTAGGCATTTCTGTTGAAGGGTCACGAGGACTCGAAACGTCAACTGTGCTCTTCTCCGCCGATGCTGCCAGACCTGCTGAGTTTTTCCAGGTATTTCTGGTTCTGTTTTTTTTTGGATTTCCAGCATCCGCAGTTTTTTGTTTTTAAGCTCCTCCTGCTTTGGTTTGTATGAAAAGAATCCCATGTTCGCAAATTCAAAGGTTAGGAGAGTTTCTTCCCAGTGTCCTGGGCCAATACCTATTTCCTCAACTAACACTACTAAAAAAAGAACAATTATCTGGTCTGCATCATATTCCTATTTGTGGGACCTTGCTATGCACAAACCGGCCACTGATTCCCTTAAACACTGACTACACTTTAAAAAAGATACTTAATTTACTGAGGCACCATAGATATGCAAATATATTCTTTCATTAAAGCAGAGGTGAAAGACGGTACAAAATGTAGAAACATAAAAGATGTTGGTTTGACATCACTCTCCAACCATGCAAGTCCTTAAGAGCTGCTAACAGATGGTTGAGATACCCCCTAGGTTGCTACAGGTGTATTAAAAAATATTTACAGATTTTGATGGAGCACCTTTTGTCCGAACTCTCAGATAACCTGAAATCTGCAAGCTCCTCTTTGGGTAAAGTCTAAACCCACAGGTTGGGCGCGAGTCCACTGCACAAAAAACCGTCCATAAATCCCTTCACAGGCCCAGGACCTGTCGGAGAATCAAAAGGTGACGGGTGCGGAAAACGGGAGCGTCACAAGAGTGCAGTACGATCGTTGTTCAAAGTGGAGTTTGACTGAATGTCATTTGGGAGGAAGGTTTCATTCTGTGGTGGTCAGTGCTAAAACATGTTGGCTTTTCTTTACCACTGGGCTCATTTTTCATCTGGTGGTCTCAGGGGCACAGTTACGAACTGCTCCGCGATTCGGGTGGCATCTGCCAGGGGTACACTCACACTTTTGAAGGTGACGGGGGGGTGGGGGGGAAGAACTATTTTGCTTTTGAGACAGCATCGCTGGGCTGCATATCTAGCTAACTCCAGCGGGCCGTTTGCATTCGAAGGTTGCCAAGGCTGTGTCCCAGCAGGGGCAGGATGGGCCAAATGGCCTCCTTCTGTGCTGCAAGACTCTACAGCTCCATCTGGCCTATGCCAAGTGAGCTGACAGCAGGGCACTACGAGTAGTCAGTACACTTAATGGTGCTGGATACACCAGCTCGTTAAAGCCACTGAGAGCAATGATTGATCATTCAAGCACTAAATTCATGACCACCTCCAGTAACACAGAGTCAGTTCCTGACACACATGCATTCTGACAAGCCAAGTGGAAAAACTCCAACAGGGAAGAGGAGCCCACTCACTCTGCTGAAAGACATTAATCTTGGGATCTGACAAAAGGGGCTGCTACATAAAATGTTAATCAGCCTCTTCTCTTTTCAGTTACTGACAAACCTGCTTTGCACTGCCAACGTTTGCTGTTAAAAACTCTTTTAAAATAAATTACAGTAAAACAGGTGTACACCGCATCGGAGATAAAATACTTGACAAGTAGCCAAACTGCGCTCAGTCGTAGATGTGTCTGGCTTTCGTGCCCTATTTCTAAGTATTGTAGTTTAGAGTAATAATTTCTGTAGCGTGAATAAGCTTGTACCGTCTGTGCAACTGGCGGGTGTAAAAACGAGGACAGAACTATTGAGCAACGTTACTTTTCTCTCCAAGTTAAACAGCAATGACCGAAACTGCCACTCCTAGACTGAGAGAGAGAGAGAGAGAGAGAGAGAGAGAGAGAGAGAGATTACGAACCATTTCCACACCTACGTAAACAGAAACGAGGCCAGACAATTCTTTGACAAGAACAATGAGGTAGAAAACTCTTAACATGGTGACAACACAAGGCGACAAGAGTACCAGGCTGAAAAGAAATTAAAACTTTCCTTCACCTCGGTCACAGCTTCAAGTAATCGGTCTCCTAAACCTTGCAAATATCACCTTCTGTGCATTTTCTTTTGGTGGGTTAGAACTTAAAACATACATCACTTATTTCAAATTATAAATGATAAGTTCTGGCGCAGAACCTATTGACTGCTTCATCATGCGAATTAAAAGTTTTATCGTTAAATTGTGTGGCGCTAGCTTTCACTGAACTGCCTCAAGTACATAACTGCGAACATTATCTTAAACACATAACAAACCTCCTCAGGATATGAGGAAAGTAGTATTGATCTTTTTAAAGGCAGATAGATACACACCCCAGTGATTCAGTGGGTTACTGCTCCCACTGACAATGCCACACACATCAGGAAGTCACCAAGACCATTAACCAGCACAGGCACAATGGGCCAAATGGCCTCCTTCTGTGCTAAGGTTCTAAGGCTTTTTCTCTGGTCTCTGTCAATGGATACTCTCTCAGCCACCGATGTTAGAAAAGGCAGGAGGGTGAGTCTCAGCAGCCCTTTGTGGCCGAGGACGGATGGCGGTGTTAGTGAGGGAGGGGTGAAATGAGGCATAGGAGTGAATCCGCTATGGCTCGCGCCCTCACCACTAACCGATGACTCACACGTGTCAATATCTTTGGACTTGGCCGTGGTGACTTGTTCAGCTAGCTTCCTCCTTTATTCTTATTCTATCATGGGATGGGAGCATCGCTGGCAAGGCCAGCATTTGTTGCCCATCCCTTGAACCGAGTAACTTGCTCGGCCATTTCAGAGGGGCAATTAAGAGTCAACGACATGGCTGTGGGTCTGGAGTCACATGTAGGCCAGACCGGGTAAGGACGGCAGATTTCCTTCCCTAAAGGACCTTAGCGAACCAGATGGGTTTTTACAGAAATTGATTATGGTTGTCATGGTCACCATTACCGAGACTAGCTTTTCAATTCCAGATTTTATTAATTGAATTTTAAATTCCACCAGCTGCCGTGGTGGGATTTAAACCCGTGTCCCCCGGAGCATTAGCCTGGGCCTCTGGATTATTAATCCAGTGATATTACCACTACGCCACCTTCTCCCTCCTAACACAGAGTTATGGTAATATAAGAGCAAAATGCTGCTGGAAATCTGTAATTAAAAATAGAAAATGCTGGAAAAGCTCAGCAGGTCAGGCAGCATCTGTGGAGAGAGAAATAGAGTCACACACATTCGAAACATTAACTCTGTGTTTCCCTCTCCACAGACGCTGCCAGACCTGCTGAATTTTTCCAGCATCTTCTGCTTTTACTACAGAAGCATGGTAACTTAGGGAAGGATCTGCAGAGTTAATCCCAGCAAAAACTGTCACCTTCAGAAAAGGAGGGACTGAGGGACAGAAACCTTTAAGCTGCTCTGGTGAGGCCACGTCTAGAGAGTTTTGCATCCAGCTCTGGTCACTACACATCAGGAAGGTTGTGAAGATCCCCGAGAGGCTGCAAAGGAGATTTACCAGAACGGTCCCAGGGATGAGGGGATTTTAGCAACAAGGTTAGGATGGAGAAGCTGGGGTTGCTCTCCTTGCAGCGAAGGAGATTGAGGGGAGGTTTGATAGAGGGGTGCAAGATTATGACAGGTTTAGATAAGGTAGATAAAGAAAAGCTGCTCCCATTGGCTGATGGCACAAGGACTAGGGGGTGCAGGTTTAAGGTTTTGGGCAAAAGATGCGCGGGTGAACGGGTGGTAGGGAGGGATGCAAGGGGGAACTTTTTTTTAAAACCGCAGCAAGTAATAATGACTTGGAACTCACCGGCTATGAAGGTTGTAGAAACAGAAACAATGAATGATTTCAAAAGGAAATTGGACAGACACTTGAGGGAAATAAACTTGCAAGGTTACGGGGATAGAGCAGGGGAATGGGACTGACAGGACTGATCTGAAGACAAGAGTCCGATCTGATCTGAAGAAGAGTCATACGGACTCAAAACATTAACTCCGTCTTTCTCTCCACAGATGCTGTTAGACCTGCTGAGTTTTTCCAGCATCTTCTGTTTTTGTTTCAGATTTCCAGCATCCGCAGTATTTTGCTTTTATCTGATCTACAGAGAGCCAGCATGGACTCGACGGGCTGAATGGCCTCCTTCTGCATCGTGATGGCTGTAACATCCAGAGGAAAAAAAAACCTTAACAGGAGCAATGTCTATTAAATAAACAAATTCCTTTCTAAAGTGCCCCCACATTCAGCAACAATGCATGTCCCCATTAGTTTTAACATGATACTCCAGAAACCCTACCTGCAGTTTCATGTATCATGCTGCAGTTAGATCTTTGGAGGAGAGGGAAGGAAGACATTACAAGTTTATATCTGGTACAGATTATTTTCTAGTATCAGATACATATGGACTGAATATTGATATGCAATCGATACACTTGTACCTTTAACCAGAATTAAATTTATAGAAACTAGAATTAAATATAATCAGCTCCACATTTCTCAAATTACATTTTAACAAATTCCTCCCCCCTGCCCCTCTTCTGAAGGGCATGGAATCCCACTGGGGTACGTTCCAATGAATGTCCTTCAGTATCTTGCCCAAGGGGCCTATTCTTCACATGATTCTGGGCAAGGAATGTTGGCGAGCAACTCAACCATGAAGAAAGTACTCCAGGCAACTTTACTCCGCCCCATCACCTACTATACGAACAGGAAACTTTCCAGATGGGAGTCACTACTTAATAAGCAGGAACAGCAACCTTTGCATCAGATTAGTTAACTCAGCACGGAGCAGCAATGCAACCCGAGGCCTTCTGCTCCATATGGTTGAGTTATACAGAACTTTCAGAATGAGGCTTTGGGCAGTGAAGTGGAGAGGGGGAGGGGAGAGACACAGATGCAGCACCCGATCGATCCGCCATCAAAATAAATAATAAAAATAATAATATGCAATCTTCGAAATCTGTCTGCACTCCTCTGATTGGTTGGTGGGCGCCCACAGAGGCACATGGGGTCCCTCAGAGACTTGGAGCGTGTGCTGTCGTCGACAGTTAGCGATAGCAGCGGTGGGGTGGGGGTAGATAGAGATAAAGAACAACAGGAGGCAAGGGGAATCCAACAACAACTTATACTTGTATCGCACTTTTAACGTAATCCCAGGGCGCTTCACAGGATCATCATAAAACCAAGTATGGCCCCGAGCCACATAAGGAGATATAGGGACAGGTAAACAAAAGAGGTCAGTTTTAAAGGAGCGTCTTAAAGGAGGAAAGTAAGTAAAGACGGAGAGGTGTAGGGAGGGAATTCCAGAGCTTGGGGTCTATCCAACTGAAGACACAGCCGCCAATGGTGGAGTGATTATAATTGGGAACGCACAAGAGGCCAGAATCAGAAGAGTGCAGGTATCTCAGAGGGTTGTGGGGCTGGAGGAGACTGGAGAGCTAGGGAGGGCGCGGGGCCAGGGAGGCATTTGCAAACAAGGATAAGAGCCTTAAGATCAAGACGTGGCTTGGCGGGGGCCCAACGTAAGTCAGCGAGGGGCAAAGGAAGTTCGGGACTTGTGTGCAAGTTTAGACACAGGAAGCAGAGCTTTGGATGACCTCGAGTTTACAGAGGCCAGCCAGGAATGCGTTGGAATAGTTGGGTCTAGGAGGCAATGGAGGCATAGGGGATTTTGGGGGGGGGGGGGGGGGGGCGCGGAAAAAAGGTTATCCTTTGGGCTAGGGATTGGGATGGGGCGTAAGGGGAAAAAGAATGGGGGTGTGGACAGCATAGGAAGAAGGGGTGGGGTGGGGATGATTTGAGAGGGGTGAAAGGAATGGAATGGGTATGGCATGAGAGGTATGGAATGGAGATTTAAAAAGGAAAGAACTGTTGTAATGATGATACTAATTTCTCCACAGATACTTTGCGGGCGTCTGCTAGTGTATTCCATAATTTAGATAGCGGCTTTGTGACAAATGATCCTTCCCAACGTGTTTTTTTTCTCCAGGAGATTAATCTAAAGTTAACACACAATAAAAGCAATAACTGCCTGAAATTGCAAGTCAGTATACTTTCAAAGTCCATAATTTGAAAGCTGTAACGCATAGTCAAAACTCAGGGGAACTGTCTGAAAACATCTGGTTCAAAAGGCAGACAGCTAGCTCTTATTATTACAAAAACCAAAAGGCATCAAAACGCATTCAAGTCATTACAACTCATCAACTTGTTCAACGAGCTTCTCCTTTTTTTTTTAAAATATTCTTTCGTGGGATGTCACTGGCAAGTCCAGCATTTGTTGCCCATCCCTAATTGCCCCAAATCGAGTGGCCTCGCTCGGACATTTCAGAGGGGCAGTTAAGAGTCAACCACATGGCTGTGGGTCTGGAGTCACATGTAGGCCAGACCGGGTAAGGACAGCAGATTTCCTTCCTCAAAAGGACATTATTACAATTTAAAAGGACATTAGTGAACCTGATGTGTTTTTACAACAATTGAAGACGGTTTCATGGTCACCATTACTGAGACTTGCTTTACATTGAACTGAATTTAAAACTCCACCAGTTGCCATGGCGGGATTTGAACCCATGTCCCCCGAGAATTATCCTGGACATCTAGATTGCTAGTCCAGTGACAATACCACTACGCCACCATCAAGGGGAAGCATATAGCCTGCAATCAACATCAAATTTATAAACTAAACTGTGGAAAGTTGTTTTTTTTTTAAAAAAAGGTTTATGTGGCATACAATCTTTCAGTTCCCTGACAAACAAACGGGGAAAGATATTACGATTTGGTTTTTTTTGAAAGGAAGCGCTGAGAGAATCTGGAACTCTTTTCTCCAAAAAATGCTGCTGAGGCTAGGCCAATTGAAAATTTCAAAACTGAGGTCGATGAGCACCTGTTAGGCAAGAGGTTACCACACAGCATGGGCGGGTCGATGGAGTTGAGATACAGATCAGCTGTGATCTAATTGAATGGCAGAACAGGATCGGTGGGGGCCTCTTGTAGGTCTGATCTTCCTGTCCCCTGCTGGATTTGCGCTACCTGCTCAGGAAGGCAACACTACTCGCTGATAAACATCTGGCCTGGCTGTTGTCGAATACCCTTAAGACAACACTCAACATCTTAGCACACACCTGAAGAATGGCAACTTGGGCGAGCTGCGGGGGAGCAGAAAAGGCCCGAGAAGTCATATCCTAACAGCAGCAGAGCCTCCAGAACATTTGGGGGCAAACTATAAATCGGCCGTTCCTTCACTGTCGCTCGGTCAAAACCCTGGAACTCCCTCCCTAACAGCACTGAGGGTGTACCTACACCACACGGACTGCAGCGGCTCAAGATGGCAGCTCACCACCACCTTCTCAAGGGCAATTAGGAATGGACAATAAAAATGCTGGCCTAGCCAGCGATGCCCACGTCCCATGAAAGAGTAAAAAGATGATTGGTACAACTAAAAAAAAAGCACGGCTCTTCACTGGTAATGCTGAGGACGTAAAAAAATTATAGACACCCATCATCTACTGCCTTGGAGCTTCCAAATACCAGCCAAAATGCGTGACCACTACCACCTAGAAGGACAAGAGCAGTGGATGCATGGGAACACCACCACCTGCAAGTTCCCCTCCAAGCCACACAGAATCACAGAATTTTAACGGCACAGAATGAGGCCATTGGGCCCATCGTGTCTGCACCAGCTCTCCAAATGAGCATTATGACCTAGTGCCATTGCCCTGCCTTTTCCCTGTACCCTTGCACATTGTTTCTGTTCAAATAATCATCTAATGCCCTCTTGAATGCCTCGATTGAACCTGCCTCCACCACACTTCCAGGCAGTGCATTTCAGACCCGAACCAATCACTGTGAGAAAAAGTTTTTTCTCACGTCACATTTGCTTCTTTTGCATATCACTTTAAATCTGCGCCCTCGCGTTCTTGATCCTTTTATGAGCAGGAACAGCTTCTCCCTATCTACTCTGTCCAGCCCCCTCATGATTTTGAGCATCTCTATCAAATCTCCTCTTAGCCTTCTCCTCTCCAAGAAGAACAGTCTCAACCTCTCCCAAACTATCCACATAGCTGAAATTTCTCATTCCTGGAACCATTCTCATAAACCTCTTCTGCACTCTCTCCAATGTGTTCACATCCTTCCTATAGCGTGGCGCCCGGAACTGTACACAATACTCCAGCTGAGGTCTAATGAGTGTCTTATATAATTCAGCATAACCTCCCAGCTCTTGTACTCTAAGCCTCTATTAATAAAGCCCAGGATACTATATGCTATATTAATTGCTCTCTCCACCTGTCCTGCCACCTTCAATGATCTATGCACATATACACCCAAGTCTTTCTGCTCCTGCACCCCCTTCAAAATTGCACCCCTTATTTTCTATTGTCTGTCCATGTTCTTCCTACCAAAATGCATCAAAGTCATCAAGACTTGGAGCGGTGATGTGGGCAAATGCGAAATCATTTATTTTGACAGGAAGAATAAAAAAAGCTTATTATCTAAATGGTGAGAGATTGAGGAGCTCTGAGATTCAGAGGGATCTGGGTGTCCTTGTGCATGAATCACAAAGGTTAGCAGGTACAGCAGATAATTAGGAAAGCTAATAGAATGTTGTCACTTATTTGGGGAGGGAGGGGAATTGATTACAAAAGTAGGGAGGTTATGCTTCAGTTGTACAGGGCACTGGTGAGACCACATCTGGAGTATTGTGTACAGTACTGGTCTCCTTATTTAAAGAAAGATGTAAATGCGTTAGAGGCAGTTCAGAGGTTTTCTAGATTAATACCAGGAATGGGCGGGTTGTCTTATGAGGAAAGGCTGGTCAGGTTAGGCTTGTATCCACTCGAATTTAAAAGAATAAGAGGCGACTTAATTGAAACCTTTAAGATCCTAAGGGGTCTTGACAGGGTGGATGTGGAGAGGACGTTTCCTCTTGAGGGAGAATCTAGAACTAGGGGTCACAGTTTAAAAATAAGGGGTCGCTCATTTAAGACAGGAGGTGGGGATAAACTTTTTTCTTTCAGAGGGTTGAGAGTCTTTGGAACTCTCTTGCTCAAAAGGCGATGGAAGCAGAGTCTTTGAATATTTTTAAAGGCAAAGCTGGGTAGATTCTTGATTAACAAGGGGGTGAAAGGTTATCGGGGGTAGGCAGGAATGTGGGATTGGGGTTACAATCAGGTCAACCATGATCTTATTGAATGGCGAAGCAGGCTCGACTGGCTGAGTGGCCTACTCCTGCTCCTAATTTGCATGACCGTATTTGTTTGTATATAGTTCCTTCCCTGTTGCAGGGTTAAAATCCTGTCACACCCTCCCGAACAGCACTATGGGTGTAACTACACCACATGGACTGCAGTGGTTCAAGGCAGCTCACCACCACCACAAGGGGCAGTTAGGAATGGGCAAGAAATACTGGTCTAGCCAGCAACACCCACATCATGTGAATGAATAAATAAAGAAAAACTAAGATTTCTCCCTTGCCACATCAACTGTTTGCAATTGGCATCAGTAGCTGGCAAAAATCAATAAAGGCTTTGTACTTAACATGCAAATTATCTGAAATACATTCAATGCACGCTAATCCAAAGGCTAACAATTTAAACTTCCTTTCCACAATATGCATTACCATGTCATTTATTTTCAAAGTAAAAAGTCAAAGAATAAACAATTGCACTTATAAAACTCACAGATATAGAGCAGTCAACAGCACAATTGTACAGCACAGAAACAGGCCATTGGGCCCATCTGCTTCGTACTGGTGTTTCTGCTCCACATGAGCCTCCTCCTCACCCCATCAACATATCCTTCTTCTATTCCTTTCTCCCTCACCTGTTTATCCAGCCTCCCCCTTAAATGCAATTCTGCTATCCACCTCGACTACCCCCTGTGGGAGCGACTTCCACATTCTCCACACTCTCTGGGTAAAGAAGTTCCTCCTGAATTCCCCATTGGATTTATTACTGACTCTCTGATCTATCTCTTGTTTTGGACTCTTTTTAAAACAGTGTTCACACAAAAGGTGTGCAAGGTGCGTCCAACCTTTTCAAATAAACAAAAATGAAAAAAAAAGGGGCTTATATATTAAAAAAATCCTGTCACACGCTTCACAGAAGAGCGGGGAGTTAGTTTAATGTCAGTCTTGGCTCAGCGGGTAGCATAATCGCCTCGAGTCAGGAGGTTGTGGGCTCAAGTCCCACTCCAGAGATTTGACGACACAAAATCTAGGCTGACTCTCCAGTACATTACTGCACTGTCAGAGGTGCTGTCTTATGGACGAGATGTTAGGAAGGAGGCCCTGTTTGCTCTCTCAGGTGGACGTAAAAGATCAGAAAGCACTGTTGTTTCAAAGAAGAGCAAGGGATTTCTGCCCAGTGTCCTGGCACTAACATTTATCCCTCAATCAACATCAAAATTGACATTATCCGGTTAATAATATATTTCGGTTTGTGGGATCTTGCTGTTTGCAAAACTGCATGCCTACATTACAACAGTGACTACACTTCACAAGAGTACTTTGTTGGCTGGAAGATGTGGAGGTCAAAACAGGCGCTACAGAAATCCAAGTCTTTCTTTCCCTCTCGGAGATAAATGACTCATGCTAGCCTTATTGTTTCAACTCACGCTGAAAGAATCACTATTTGGACAAGCTACTGCCAGAATCAACTATTTCAAATTTTTTTACTGCCTTACACACAACAGAACTGTCTAAACTGGCTTACAAGAAAGGGTCATGTTACCTCTGGCGAGAAGGAGGGGCGAAGTTAAAGGTGAAAGAGTTTAGGAAAAGAGATGAAGGAATGATTTGGCCAAACTGGTTGGGCCAGTGGCCCTAGGATGGAAAGCGCAGGGTGAACACAGGCTTCAAGAGTGGTAAGTGGCTCACTCACGCCTTCTCCTCCCTCCCAGAAACATGATAGGGTCCCCCTTGTCCTCACTTATCACCCCACCAGCCTCCGCATTCAAAGGATCATCCTCCGCCATTTCCGCCAACTCCAGCATGATGCCACCACCAAACACATCTTCCCTTCACCCCCTCTGGCGGCATTCCGTAGGGATCATCCCCTCCGGGACACCCTGGTCCACTCCTCCATCACTCCCTACTCCTCAACCCCCACCTATGGCACCTCCCCATGCCTACGCAAAAGGTGCAACACCTGCCCCTTCACTTCCTCTCTCCTCACCGTCCAAGGGCCCAAACACTCCTTTCAAGTGAAGCAGCATTTCACTTGCACTTCCCTCAATTTAGTCTACTGCATTCATTGCTCCCAATGCGGTCTCTTCTACATTGGAGAGACCAAACGTAAACTGGGCAACCGCTTTGCAGAACACCTGCGGTCTGTCCGCAAGAAAGACCCAAACCTCCCTGTCGCTTGCCATTTTAACACTCCACCCTGCTCTCTTGCCCACATGTCTGTCCTTGGCTTGCTGCATTGTTCCAGTGAAGCCCAACGCAAACTGGAGGAACAGCACCTCATCTTCCGACTAGGCACTTTACAGCCTTCCTGACTGAATATTGAATTCAACAACTTTAGATCTTGAACTCCCTCCTCCATCCCCACCCCCTTTCCGTTTCTTCCCCCTTCCTTTTGTTTTTTCCAATAATTTATATAGATTTTTCTTTTCCTACCTATTTCCATTATTTTTAAATCTATACCTTTTATGCCCTGTTAGTCTTTCCACCCCACCCCCACTAGAGCTGTACCTCGAGTGTCCTGCCATCCATTCTTAATTAGCACATTCGTTTAGATAATATCACCACCTTCAACACCTCTTTGTTCTTTTGTCTGTGATAACTTTTGATTATCTGCTCCTATCACTGCTTGCTTGTCCCCACAACCACACCCCCCCTCCCCCCACCCCCTCCCCCCCCACCTTAAACCAGGTTATATTTCACCCCTCTCCTAATATTACTCAGTTCTGTTGAAGGGTCATGAGGACTCGAAACCTCAACTCTTTTCTTCTCCGCCGATGCTGCCAGACCTGCTGAGTTTTTCCAGGTAATTCTGTTTTTGTTTTGGATTTCCAGCATCCGCAGTTGTTTGTTTTTATTCAAGAGTGGTGGGTTGTTAAAGTTAAGTTGCCATTTTGCTATCAGTGCAACACTCTGTCGATTACAAGTGTGACCGTTTCATAAACGAAAACTGAAGGCATGAAATGAAAAAAAGCAGGCCGCCTTCTTTAACAAATCTGAACGGCAGCCATCGTGTCAGCTCTGGTAGCACTCTCGCTTTAAGAGTCGGAAGCTTCAAATACCACTCCAGAGGCCCGAACACACAATCCAGGCCAACACTTCTAAAGGCTGCTGTCTTTCGGATGAGACATTAAACCGAAGCCAAAGACAAATAGTGCTAGAAAAACTCAGCAGGTCTGACAGCATCTGCGGAGAGAAAGACACAGTTAACATTTCGAGTCCTTACGACTCTTCTTCAGGAAATTAGACCGAAGCACACCCTTAGGCAGATGCAAAAAGATCTATTTCGAAGAGAAACTGACATCCTGGTCAACGGTCATCCCTCTACCAACGTCGCTAAAAAAAAAACACCGGTTAGGTATTTCAGCGCTGTTTCTCGGAGCTCGCTGCGCACGGATTGGTTGCCGCATTTCCTATATTACAAACAGCAACTGCACTTCGTAAAGCAAGACATTGGCTGCAAAGTGCCTTTAGGACATCCTGAAGTCACGGAAAGCGCGGTAGAAACGAAAGCCTTTTGCGAACACAGTACCTTTAAAATTGCAAGCACAAAACTTCTCACGCACGTACAGTAACAACTTACGATTTGACTCACTGCTGAGAGAGAGTTGAAATTTATATATATATACACGTATTTTTCGGTCCCCACATCCAACTTTGTCAGATGTGGTATCACACCATATTTAAATCAATAGGTTTCATTCTCAAGAGCTGTAAAAAAAAAAATTTTTAAAATGGAACGTAAAGCAGTTTTTTTTTTAAAAAATTGCAGATCAGGAGAAAAGGCAAATTCCAGAATATTGAAAAACTCAAGATTCCACATTTAAAAATTAAAGAACTCCCTCAAGAAGATTGTTGGTGCCTTGTCATGTACAAAGTGCTCCAATTGCACCTCACACAACACCCTGCATTGGTACATGCACCTTTTAAATTTAAAAAACGTGGAAAATAACCAATGCATAAAAGCATATTTATTTCAATAAATAAATAAAACAAAAAAAAATAGTCAAAAGGGGATTGAGTCAAATTTTGCCCCATGTTAATTCAGCATTTCCCAATTCAGTTTTTGTTTTTGGAGGGGGAGGGATGGAGGGAAAAGAAGGAATCCGAAATGAAGCATTTAAATGGAAATGTTTTACTGCAAAGACACAAATGCACAAAGTCCAACTTGGTGCATTATTATTTCTGTGTAAAAAAAAATTCCACCTTGATGTTCCTCAAGGGATGTCGGTTTTCACCTGGCGGCGACGGAAAAGCCGGTTTAAAGTGGCGAAATAAAGGTTTTAAAGGCCAACTTACCTCAGGAAATGAGACCTTGGGTGGGTTTTCGAACGAATTCGTGAATTTTTGAGCGTTTCCACCTTCACCTTATTTTTTTTTTAAATGGGCTGCGCCCTCCACCTAACCTGAGGTGGGCGGGAAAAGGCGGACGGCCGGAAGTCCCGCCTACCGTCTGCACCTCGGATTGGCCGAGTCCGGAGCGCCGCCCCCCTGCCATGGGTCCAGCCTCCTGTCAATCAACGGCCCAACAGGTTAGTTTGTGGGCGGGGCGAGTTGGGAGGAGTAGGGGAGGAGAAGATGATGATGAGAAAGCAAATGGCAGACCAAAGGAGGGAGGAGAAGAAGATGATAATGAGGAAGAATGGCTGACTGACCACAGATTTGGGGGAAGCTCAAGGGAGGAATTTTAACAGGAACATTCCAACAACGTATGATAGAGCAAGAGAGGGTTTGCCAAGGACCAGGGGACGCAAAAGCTGAGATGAGAGGCCAAAAGAGAGGAACGCAAAAAAAAGTTACTCATGCCACCAGCCTCGGGAGCAGATTCAACGGTAACTTTCCAAAAAGGAATTGGATAGACGTTCGAAGAGGATAAAAATGGCAGAGCTGTGAGGAAGGAGCGAGAGCAGCGGGGAAAAATTGGTTGGAAATTTCCAAAAGGGCTGGCACCAGCCCGGCAGGCCAAATGGCCTCCTTCATTGCGCTGTGGTGCACTATGATTACATAGCAGCGTTCGATCATTGATTCCCACCCAACCTATTACTGGATAGCCCATTGTACTTCACACAGCACCGCCACCACCCTCCACCAGCCACCCATTTTTCAAGCCATGCTGCAGATGTTGGTGCGCTGTTCGACTGTGGAAGGCATTGTATCCCAGACAACGTCGCCATCTGCGCACGCATTTTCTTGACAACTTTCTGATAGGTATCAGAAACCCCTGGCTCATCTTTTTGCCTCTTCAGGATGCTTCCACCTCTATCCCACCCACTCCATAACTGCAACCCCCTGCCCACCACCTTAGAACCACTACTGTCCTAGCTGGCGTCAGATAACTCAGCTCAACATCCCACCCCCCCCCACCCCCCACCTACACCAAGATCTTCCTGGTCTCTGTGGCTCAGTAAAAACTTTCCATAGTGAATCAGTTGGCCAACCAAGTCATAAGGGAAGCTGCCCCATTAATTTATTTCCATGAGGAAGTCCCAAAACACATGACAACTTCAGATACCAAACTCAACTTTCGATGTTGTTGCTCTTGCAACCACCACAGATTCCAGTGGGTTGTGAAACCAGTTGCTATTTTAAGAAAAGAAAAGCGAGATTGTACAGGTGGAGCTACTTTTGAAACCTGGTACAGTTATCGCTCAGAATCTCTTCAGAGATAAGGCCCAGTGAAATTGGCAAATAATTGTAATGTGAAGCTCACCCACCTTGCTGTATCTGGCAAACTCTCTGTTCCTGACTCACTGAGTATATCTTCGCCCACAAGTCACCAAGATATTTAAAGATTTGGCTTATGTGCTGTCTTGTGTTGATTAACCACACCTCCTCTGGAGACCTTCCCCACATGGCCTCCAATCTCATAGTTTTCGACCCTGCACAGCCCACTTCTACCTCCTTCCCAAGATCCATAAATAGGACCGCACTGGGCAGACCCATCGTTTTAGGCTGTCCCGGCCCCATGCAACCCAGTTCTTCCTATCTCGACCCTATCGTCTCCTTATCCAATCCCTTCCGACCTACATCACGGAACTCACCCGATGCCCTCCACCATTTTAACAGTTTCTGCACCCTGGCCAACTTTTTTTTGCCTCAACTGTTCTCCTTGGACCAGTGAAGAGTGAGAGGAGATTTGATAAGAGATGTTGGAAGTGATGGCGGGTTTAGACAGAGTAAATAAAGAGAAACTCTACCCCCCTGACTGAAGAGTCTATAACCAGGGGGCACAGCTTAAGAAAAAGACCAGATGCAACAAGTGATTAGGATTTGAAATATACTGCCTGATAGGGCGGTGGATACAAATTCAAAACCAACCTTTGAAAGGGAATTGGATAAAGGAAAGAAATTGCAGGGATATGGGAAAAGAGTGGGGATTAACTAGATTGATCTTTGGTTTTTATTGCATGGGTAACGGAGTATAAAAGTAGAGAACTATTGCTACAGCTGTACAGGGTCTTGAGTTAGACCACTACTGTGACTATGCAGCTTCGGTCTCCTCACTTAAGAAAAGATGTCCTGTCATTAAATTAGAAGCAGTTCGGAGAAGGTTCACTTGACTGATTCCTGGGGTGAAGGGGTTCCTCTGATTCCTGGGGTGAAGGGGTTATCTCACGAGGAAAAGTCGGACAGGTTGGCTCTATACCCGTTGGAGTTTAGAAGAATGAGAGGTGATTTTTTAAAAATTCATTGATGGGACATGGGCATCACTGGCTAGGCCAGCATTTATTGCCCATCCCGAAGTGCCCTTGAGAAGGTGGTGGGTGAGCTGCCTTCTTGAACCGCTGCAGTCCCTGTGGTGTAGGTACTCCCACAGTGCTGTTCAGGAGGGAGTCCCAGGATTTTGATCTTATTAAAACATATAGGACCCTGAGGGGGATTTGACAAGGTGGATGCTGAGAGGATGTTTCCCCTTGTAGCGGAGTCTAGAACTAGGGTGGACAGTTTGAAAAGTAGGGGTCTCCCAATTAAGATGGAGATGAGGGAAATTTTTTTTCCCTCAGAGGGTCATTAGTCTGAGGAATTCTCTTCCCCAGAGAGCAGTGGAGGCTAGGCCATTGAATATATTCAAGGCTGAGTTTGACAGATCTTTGACCGACAAGGGGGTCAAGGGTTATGGGGCGGCAGGCAGGTAAGTGGAGCTGAGGCCGCAGTCAGATCAGCCATGATCTTATCAAATGGCGGAGCAGGCTCAAGGGGCCGAATGGCCTACTCCTAGTCCTTGTGTTCGAAAGAGCTAGCACAGACTTCAGTGGGCTGAATGGCCCTCTTTCTGTACTGTACAATTCTATGGTTCCATAAGCAGAAGTTCAGTACCATCAGAACTACAGTAATAAATATACCCTTAACAAAAACAAAAATACCTGGAAAAACTCAGCAGGTCTGGCAGCATCTGCGGAGAGGAACACAGTTAACGTTTCGAGTCCGCATGACCCTTCAACAGAACTAAGTAAAAATAGAAGAGAGGTGAAATATAAGCTGGTTTAAGAGGGGGGGCGGGGTGGGACAAGTAGAGCTAGATAGAGGGCTAGTGATAGGTGGAGATAACCAAAAGATGTCACAGACAAAAGGACAAAAGAGGTGTTGAAGGTGGTGATATTATCTAAGGAATGTGCTAATTAAGGGTAGAAAGCAGGACGAGCAAGGTACAGATAGCCCTAGTGGGGGTGGGGTGGGGGGAAGGAATCAAAAAAGGCTAAAAGGTAGAGATAAAACAATGGATGGAAATACATTTAAAAATAATGGAAATAGGTGGGAAAAGAAAAATCTATATAAATTATTGGAAAAAAAAGGGGGGGAATCGGAAAGGGGTTGGGGATGGAGGAAAGAGTTCATGATCTAAAATTGTTGAACTCAATATTCAGTCAGGAAGGCTAGTGCCTAGTCGGAAGATGAGGTGCTGTTCCTCCAGTTTACGTTGAGCTTCACTGGAACAATGCAGCAAGCCAAGGACAGACATGTGGGCATGAGAGCAGGGTGGAGTGTTGAAATGGCAAGCGACAGGGAGGTCTGGGTAATGCTTGCAGACAGACCGAAGGTGTTCTGCAAAGCGGTCACCCAGTCTGCATTTGGTCTCTCCAATGTAGAGGAAACCGCATTGGGAGCAACGAATGCAGTGGACTAAATTGAGGGAAGTGCAAGTGAAATGCTGCTTCACTTGAAAGGAGTGTTTGGGCCCTCGGACGGTGAGGCGAGGGGAAGTAAAGGGGCAGGTGTTGCACCTTCTGCGGTTGCATGGGAAGGTGCGTGGGAGGGGGTTGAGGTGTAGGGGGTGATGGAGGAGTGGACCAGGGTGTCCCGGAGGGAACGATCCCTGCGGAATGCCGCCAGGGGGTGTGAAGGGAAGATGTGTTTGGTGGTGGCATCATGCTGGAGTTGGCGGGATTGGCGGAGGATGATCCTTTGATTGCAGAGGCTGGTGGGGTGATAAGTGAGGACAAGGGGTCCCTATCATGTTTCTGGGAGGGAGAAGAAGGTGTGAGGGCGGATGCGCGGGAGATGGGCCAGACACGGTTGAGGGCCCTGTCAACCACCGTGGGTGGAAAACTTCGGTTAAGGAAGAAGGAGGACATGTCAGAGGAACTGTTTTTGAAAGTGGCATCATCAGAACAGATGCGACGGAGGCGAAGGAACTGAGAGAATGGGGTGGAGTCCTTACAGGAAGCGGGGTGTGAGGAGTTGTAGTCGAGGTAGCTGTGGGAGTCGGTAGGCTTGTAATGGATATTGGTGGACAGTCTATCACCAGAAATTGAGACAGAGAGGTCAAGGAAGGGAAGGGAAATGTCAGAGATGGACCATGTGAAAATGATGGAGGGGTGGAAATTGGAAGCAAAATTAATAAATTTTTCCAGGTCCAGACGGGAGCATGAAGCAGCACCGAAGTAATCATCGATGTACCGGAGAAAGAGTTGTGGGAGGGGGCCAGAGTAGGACTGGAACAAGGAATGTTCCACATACCCCATAAAGAGACAGGCATAGCTGGGACCCATGCGGGTACCCATAGCCACACCTTTTATTTGGAGGAAGTGAGAGAAGTTTAAGGAGAAATTGTTCAGTGTGAGAACAAGTCCAGCCAGACGGAGGAGAGTAGTGTTGGATGGAGATTGTTTGGGCCTCTGTTCAAGGAAGAAGCTAAGGGCCATCAGACCATCCCGGTGGGGGATGGAGGTGTAGAGGGATTGGACGTCCATGGTGAAGAGGAGGCGGTTGGGGCCAGGGAACTGGAAATTGTTGGTATGATGTAGGGTGTCAGAGGAATCATGGATGTAGGTGGGAAGAGACTGGACAAGGGGAGAGAGAATGGAGTCAAGATAGCAAGAAATGAGTTCCGTGGGGCAGGAACATGCTGACACGATCGGTCTGCCGGGACAGTCCTGTTTGTGGATTTTGGGTAGGAGGTAGAAGCGGGCCGACCGAGGTTGGGAGACTATCAGGTTGGAAGCTGTGGAAGGAAGATCTCCAGAGGAGATGATGTCAGTGACAGACCTGGAAACAATATATCCTTGCTGGTGCGGCAGCGATGTCGAGTGACTCAGCAGCTCCACCGATAGGCACTCAGTAGCACTGCAGTGCAGCTGCGTTATCAAAAGTTTTTGCTCCTCGGGAAGCAGAAAAAACTCCAGGCGTGACGTCTATAGTCGGGAAGAGGAAGGAAGGCAGCAGTTATCAGGTTGCTCAGGAATGAGACAGGATGAGCCAGGCAAGTGTGTGAGTAATTCTGACTCTGTACACAGTTGATAAAAGTTAGATGCTTTAAAAAATAGAGCTGGTTCAAATCAAAGTATCAAAGGACCTGGAGATTGGAGTGGGCTAAACTTCATTGTTGGCATTGTTGTAGGTGTATTAAATTCAGAAGAGCTCACAAAATGTTGTTCAGAGTCTCGGACAAGACCCCCGATTTTGTTACAATCCAGTTAGGGACCAGTAACTCTTTATTTAAAGTGGACAAGATCTGAAATTCCAGTTACTTACCAAGAGAATAAATCCATAAGATTCCATGGTTTTTAAACAAACAGAAGAACTTTTACTCTACAAGAGTCAACAAAGCAAACAGCCAATGCTATTTTGTACTCTTAATATCCAGAATTAACATCAGGCAAACTGTGGTCAAACACACCACAAACTGCACGTTAAATGGCAGACGGAACCCAAGACAGGTCCCCCGGATTTCTCAGCAACCCACCCAGACATCAGTGAGTCACAAAAATTCTTCAAAGGCTATCTCCCTTACGAGGGAGATGGTGCTGTAGTAGTAATATCACTGGACCCCATAATCCAGAGGATAGGCTAATGCTCTGGGGACATGGGTTCAAATCCCACCAGCTGGAGGAATTTAAATTCAGTTAATAAATAAAGCCAATCTCAGTAATGATGAGTATGACAACCACCATTGATTGTCGTTAAAAAAAAACCCACCTGGTTCACTAGTGTCCCTCTAGGGAAGGGAAATCTGTTGTCCTTACCTGGTCTGGCCTACATGTGACTCCAGACTCACAGCAACCCTCTTTGTCCACTGCAATGGCTGGGCAAGCCACTCAGTACAAGGGCAATTAGTGATGGGCAGCAAACGCTGGCCTTGCCTGCGACAGCCCCATCCCATGAACAAATAAATAAACTAGAGATACACTTCCTTAGAGGTCTGATAAGAGCTTTTCGAAATGGCTAAAGGGTTTTGACAAGGTTAGGTGGTGAATAGGCAACATGGGGTTTATTGGGACATGGAAAGCCCTGTCAGCACCAGCAGTGGGGGCAGAATCTATCATTACTTATGAAAGGGAACGGGATAAATATTTGAAAAATGTTTTAAAGAAATACTGAAGGGGTTTGCCTGGGACTAATGGCAGGACTACATAGGCTATCACAGAATGATTACTGCACAGGAGGCCATTCAGTCTGTTGTGTCTGCACTGGCTCTCCAATTCACCTGGTGCTATTTCCTCACCTTCTCCCCCTAACCCTGCACATTCTTCCTTTTCTGGCAATAATCTAATTCCCTCTCGAAAGCCTCGACTGAACCTGCCTACATAACACTCTTAAACAGCACATCCCAGATCCTAACCACTCGTTTCTCCTCGTGTCTCCATTGCTCCTTTTGCCAATTACCTTAAACCTTGTGCCCCCTCGTTCTCGATCCTTGCGCCAGCGAGAACAGTTTCTCCCTACCTACTCTGTCCTACCTGCTCCTCACGATTCTGAACACCTCTATCAAATCTCCTCTCAACCCTTCTCTTCTCCAAGGAAAACAACCCCAACTTCTCTAATCTATCCACATAACTGAAGTTCCTGATCCTCGGAACCATTCTCGTTGATCTTTTCTGCGTTCTCTCTAATGCCTTCATACCTTTCCTAAAGTGTGGCGCCCAGAACTGGACACAGTGCTCTAGTTGAGGCCAAACTAGTGCTTTATACAAGTTTAACATAAGCTCCTTGTTTTTGTATATTATGCCCCTATTAATAAATCCTGGGATACTCTATGCTTTATTAACTGTGCTCTCAATGTTTCCCTCCTCTACTTTTACTAACCTTAGTCCAAACCACATGATTTCAGAAAACTTGAGGAAGTTGTTCCCTGTATGACGCTGTGAGCTTTGGTTTATCTGTAGAAGGTGCTGGGGTTTGTGATCTAATCAGGCCATTCGACCCAACCAGTACATGCCGGCATTTATGCTCCACTCGAGCATCCTCCCATCTTTCCTCATTTAAATCTGTCATCGTAACCCTCTATTCCCTTCACCCTCTGTTATGACACAGCCATTGGTAAATGCTGAGTTGTTCAAATCCCAGAGGGACACTTGAAACAACAGTCACAACTAATTTTCAATTTGTATGAATTTCGAGATGCATGCCTTGAAATCAGTAGTAATAAGACCACCAAGTCTTATAAAACTAAATTAAGCATTTATTAATAAGAGAAATGATTTTAAATACATACATAGATCTACAAATTTCTACTATGATAACTTCTAAATTCCCTAATCAATCTAACTCCCGGTTACACTTTCGTTAAGGCAACAGTAAGACGCATAGATTTTAAAAGACCCAGGCAAAGAAACATGATACCCTGAACAAGTCGAATTCCAAGTGGGTTTTCTTAACTTCAGTCTTCTGAGGATAGCAGCTTGAGGCATAGATACTGAAGGCTTTTCACATTCTTGTAAGATCTTAAAAATGCCTTACCCTACACACAGTCCTTGCTTCTTGCTTATACACACCTTCCTCTTTGAATGCAAATACCCATTGTTTCACTATGTCTTTGGACTTTATCTCCCTGATAATAAAACCCTCTCATAGCACAAAGTTTTGCCTGTAATCTTTGGGAAAAATAAACACACTGTTTCTAAACTTCACCTGGCTAGGTGACACATTTCACCCCTCCATTTATGGTTTATTTAAAAATGCAAACGTTCCCTTGACACTTACTTTTCTAAACTTCCCCATGTTTACCTAGTTTACATCAAAGCCTTCAGACCAGCTGCCTTCAATCCGATTAAGTCTTACACACACAGTGACACCTATAGACACATCCCACTGTTACTCTATTTTACAATAAATCCCAATAACATTACGAGAATTATTATATCTTCCTGACAACTCTCATCTGCTTGTCTAGCCTCGCCTGAAATGCATCTACACTATTCGCTTCTACTACTCCCTGCGGTTGTGAGATTCTCACCACTCTCTGGGCAAAGAAGTTTATCCTGAATTCTCTATTGGATTTCTTCGTGACTATCTTATATTGACGACGTCTAGTTCTGGTTTCTCCACAAGAAGGAACATTCTCTCTGTATCCACTCTATCAAAACCTTTCATAATTTTAAAGACTTCTAGTAGAGCCGGTGCAGACACGATGGGCCAAATGGCCTTCTTCTGTGCCGTTAAAATTCTATGATTCTATGAGGCCACCCCCTCAGCCTTCTCTTTCCAAGAGAAAAGTGCCCCAGCCTGTCCTGATATCCTTTCCTGATATGTATAATCACTCATTTCTGATATCACACCCTACACCATCCTGACTTGCAACTTTATCGGCCGTTCCTTCACTGTCGCTGGGTCAAAGTCCTAGAACTCCCTCCCTAACATCGCTGTGTACCTGCACCACACGGGCTGCAGCGGTTCAAGAAGGCAGCTCACCACCACCTTCTCAAGGGCAATTAGGGATGGGCAATAAATGCTGGGCACAGCCAGCAACACCCACATCCTGTGAAAGAATAAAGTAAAATCAACCCCGTAAATCTTCTCTGTGCCTTCTCCAATTGGATCACTCTTTCCAAGACAGAGCAGGCACAGTGGGCCGAATGGCTTCCTTTGGTGCTGTACAGTTCCATTTACAAAAATAGTAGAGATATATATCGATTACGGACCGGTTAAGCTCAACAGCTATTGCAAGACTTGTCTTTGGACCTTGATTTTGGAAGATCTCGTGGGTAAGTAGTCAGGAAAGCTATAATTGCTGAGGGAGAGTTTGTATGAATTCAAGTGAGGGAGGTCATGTTTAAGTGACCTGAGGGTATTTTTCACAGAGCTTACTGATATGGGAAGAATGGTTAACATACATTTGTTATGACGTGGCAGCTGATGATGTGTGCCAGGTAGGATGCCAAATCCATGAGGTAAATTTGCTCACGTGGTCACAACTGTTTTGCAATTTGTATTTTATTTCGAGATGCCTGCCTTGAATTCAGAAGTAATACGACTACCACGACTTCAGAGGTTTTTAGAACATTAAATTAAACATTCACTAACAAAAAAGAAGATTTAGGCACATACATTGGTCTACAAATTATTACTATAACTCCTAAAACCCCTAATTAATCTGGCTCCCGGTCATACCTCCGTTAAGACAACAGTAAAAACAAATAGATTTAAACAGACCCAGGCAAAGCAACACAATACCCTGGACAATAGAATTCAAAGTGGGTTTTCTCAGCTTCAGTTCCTGTCGACAGCAACTTGATGCACAGAGGCTGGAGGCTATTCACTCTCGTGTTAGATCTTAGAATGCCTTCCCCTCCGACGCATAGCCTCATCTCCTTTATACATGTTTCTCCCTTTTTAACGTAAATTCCATTGTTCCGATATGTCTTTGGAACTTTACCTTTCTCAGAATATAAACCTTTTCATAGTACTAATTTTATCAGTAGCCTTTGGGGAAAAATAAACACACTGTTTGGCTTGGCTTCTTCTGGATGAGTGTAACGTCCTGCCATCTCTTCGAAGTTCAAACTACCCTAACTTACCTATAAATGCAAATTTTCCTAACACCTCACGTTCTAAAACTTCAGCCATGTTTACATATTTAGCATTTCAAACTTAGATTCTTGTTGATGAATCAAAGCCTCCAGACCAATTATCTCCAATTCAATTAAACCTCGCCCCCCCCCCTCCCCCTCCACACACACACACATAGAAACTATTCAAACGCCACGACTAACCTACCTTTACAATAAATCACAACATTATGAGAATTATTATATTTTCATGAACGCATTCAAGATTTCTTGGAAAAGTCGACGATAAGGTTCAACTTGTAGTACTGTCACTACCTACCTCAATTAAAAAAAAGACCTACATTTACATGGCACCTTTCACAACCATGTCAAAGTGCTTTACAGTCAGGGAAGTGTAGTCACTGTTGTAATGCAACAAACGTGGCTGCCAATTTGTGCTCAGGAAACTCCTACAAACACCAAAGCGGTAATGACCAGATAATTTTCACAATGTTGATGGGAGGTGAATATTGGCAGGACACCAGTCCAGCTCTTCTTTGAGACAGTGCTATGGGATCTTTTATATCCACCCGAGTAGGCAGATGGGTCCCCAACTTAGTCTACTGCATTCGTTGCTCCCAATGCGGTCTCTTCTACATTGGAGAGACCAAACGCAAACTGGGCGACCGCTTTGCAGAACACCTGCGGTCTGTCCGCAAGAAAGACCCAAACCTCCCTGTCGCTTGCCATTTTAACACTGCACCCTGCTCTCTTGCCCACATGTCTGTCCTTGGCTTGCTGCATTGTTCCAGTGAAGCTCAATGCAAACTGGAGGAACAGCACCTCATCTTCCGACTAGGCACTTTGCAGCCTTCCGGACTGAATATTGAATTCAACAACTTTAGATCTTGAACTCCCTCCTCCATCCCCACCCCCTTTCCGTTTCTTCCTCCTCCCTTTTGTTTTTTCCAATAATTTATATAGATTTTCCTTTTCCCACCTATTTCCATTATTTTTAAATTTATACCTTTTATGCCCTGTTAGTCTTTCCACCCCACCCCCACTAGAGCTGTACCTTGAGTGTCCTGCCATCCATTCTTAATTAGCACATTCTCTTAGATAATATCACCACCTTCAACACCTCTCTGTTCTTTTGTCTGTGACATCTTTTGATTATCTGCTCCTATCACTGCTTGCTTGTCCCTACAACACCCCCTCTCCTTAAACCAGCTTATATCTCTCCTTAAACCAGCTTATATTTCACCCCTCTCCTAATTTTACTCAGTTCTGTTGAAGGGTCATGAGGACTCGAAACGTCAACTTTATTCTTCTCCGCCGATGCTGCCAGACCTGCTGAGTTTTTCCAGGTAATTCTGTTTTTGTGCAGGCAGATGGGTCCCTCAATTTAACACCTCATTCAAACAAACAGCACCTCCAACAGTGTAGTGCTCCCTCAGCATTGACACTGAAGTGGGACTTGAACCTAGAACCGTACAATTCAGAAACAAGAGTGCAACCAACTGAGCCACAGGTTAGAATTAGTTCTGAAGAGTCATCATATGGCACTCATATTAACTGTTTCTCTCGCTGCTGATGCTGCCGAACCTGCTGAGCTTTTCCAGCACTTTCTGTTTGTACTTCAGATCTCCAGCATCTACCGTATTTTGCTTTGACACTAGAACCTGGGCTGCCGGTCTGTACGTTTAGAGAATGCATTTGGTGCTGGGAGCTGTAGAGGAGATATTTGAGGAGGTAGATCATCAGCAGGACTTGGGCTGCCGTATCCCAGCTTGTCACGGCTATTAGATAAAATGAGTGCCCTAGTTAATTTTGTTTATTTTCTATTTAAACAGTGAGTGCAGATGACATCTAAAGTGAGCTGCTGAGGAGGAGCTACACAGCCTCAACGAGGTGAGCATTATAGATCAGCCACAATCTAACTGAAGGGCGGTACATGCTTGAGGGGCAGAGTGGTCACCTCCTAGAAGCCACATTGGTATGGGCACACAGCAGCAGTGCAATCGTTAATTGGGGAGGCGGTGGTGTGGTGGTAATGTCACTAGACTAGTAATCCAGAGGCACCAGGCTAATACCCTGGAGACGCGGGTTCAATTCCCACCACGGCAGCTGGTGGAATTTAAAAATCTGGAATTAAATGCCTGTGCCTTTAAGCTATGGAAGGAAATCTACTGTTCTGGTCCCACCTGTGACTCTATACCCACAGTGATGTTGTCTCTGAAATGGCCTGGCAAATTGCTACAAAGTCTGACTACAGTGGTTCAAGAAGGCAGCCCTTCTCAAGGGCAAGTAGGGATGGTAGGCCAGCAATGCTTAAAAAATTAATTGAGAGAGGTGGGGATTATAATGGATGTTGAATCATCTCCCTCCCCTCCAAAAGCTATGTAACTCATGTCCAATCTAGTCGCAGCGCAGCAACAAACTTCAATCTTCCATTTGGCCTGGGTAGAATTGTCACTTCTTGCTGAACTAACGAGAGATTTTGTTTCATTGTCCCGTCTCCCCCCCCCCTCCTCCACCGAGAAGCTGGATTGAATCTGGCCCCCGAACCTATTTCACTTCAAAGCGAGCTGGCAACGGAGACCATCATCTCAGCTCTCTGTACAGAATATAAACCCAAATGTCGAATGACAGCATCCTAACCCACGAACCATTCGCTCAAAGTAACACATCAAAGTCTCAAACAGTCGTTTGGTAGTAGAGAATATCGCTATCAAAGCTTTTCATCTTGCACTCACCAGGAGAGCTGGCAAGAAATTACCGACAGTAACAAATGAACAACAATTTGTACTTCATGAGAAGAGTGTGCTGATTGGTTGGCAAGTGGACTCTGATTGGTGGAGGCGTTGCGATGGAACACATCCACACTTTGCACGTTTTTCAACGAAACAAAAGCTTAGGAAATTATTCAGCTGGTTCATTCCCCAGTGCAATGCCTTGACCAGAGTCGACCTGCCCGGTTTGAATTTGAACAAAGCCGGGCGGTTAACTGTTCCGTGCTCCATCCTCCATGGCAACGCTTCCACCAATCAGAGTCCGCTTGCCAACCAATCAGCACTCTCTTCTCATGCAGTGTAAATTGTTGTTCCCCTTTGCTCTTGGCAATTTCTTACGAGCTGCCCTGATGAGCGCAGGCCGAAAAAGCTTTGATAGCATGTCTCTTTTTATCAGCCTTACTCTAGTCTCAAATGAAAAACAAACAAGAAATCAACCCACTGTTGGTTTGTTTTATAAAATCTCTTTTTATTGCCATTGAAAGTATACAAAATTTTTTATTCCTTAAAACTGTAAAACACAAATTCTAATCTTTCAATGTCGTTTCCCTTCTCGAGTGAACACTTGTGATCACTGAATAAAGTTCTGTGGCATACAGGTGACCCCTCACTCACTCCCCCCACCCCACCACCTCCACCCGCCCCCGCCCAAGTGGGACCTGGGCAGCGTCGAGATGCGATGGCAACACGGTCATATTTTGCCTGTCACTAACGCGCGGCAGCGATGCACGTCCTATTCTACGCCCCATCCCAACATTATCAGACTGTACACTGCTTCGGGCGTGCAGTGCAACCTGTGATGTGTGGTTACCCTTGAACTGATCTCAGCTTATCATCGTCCCCCACCACCCACCCCAACCCTCCCCGCCACCCACCCACCCCCAACCTTCCCCCTCTAAGCACAAACCACAACAGTCGAGCCTAATTGTCACGAATCGCTTCATATCTCCCTCCCCGCCATAAATTTAAATTTCCGCTGAATTTAGACTCACCCTGTTTCATATTGAGTAACTATACTGAATCAGCAAAATCGCTAAGGCAAGATTCGCCACCTTTTTTATTTTTGCTAACTTCTATATAGAGTTCACCATTTGTCACTGCGGAACTAGTAATGGGGTGCATCTACCCCTGTGGCTATTCCTCCGGGAATGGCAGCTGAAGTGTTGGCAGTACCCTCCGTGGGTTGTGTGGCTCGAGTTTGAACAGTGAGAAAAGCCTTACCCCCCACCCCCCCACACTCTGCTCCTTCGCACACCCGCAGAGTTTGGCTGCTGCTGCTGCCACTTTTAAGGGCTGAGTTTTACGCCAGCGGAGATTTTACGGTCCCGCCGAAGTCAGCGGAGTTTAGACTGGCTTGCCGCATTTTTACGCCCCCTTCCCCTGCCACGACGGTGCCGTTAAAATTCCAGCCCGAGCGCTTTAAGAATGCCGGCGGTTTAACGCCCCCGCGTACTTTAAGCGAGTTCTGGGGGAGTTTAGAAAAGTGTCCCCCGTGGGATCCGAGGGGGCTTCCCGAGCAACGCTTAAAAACCCCGGTTTAACAGGGAAAGGGGGTCCCTCGCCGGGGGAGGGGGAGGAGGTGTGGTGGTGCCATCAGGAGTGTTAGATCAGGACTGTAACTTTGGCAGAAACTGCATTGCAGAGATGCTCAGGCAGCAATTTAATACTCCCTATGACTGACTGACTTAAACAAAGCGGGGACCCCGCAATGCCCCAGAGATCCTGTAGGATGGAAAATGTACGAGGATTTAAAGCTCATCAGGCCCTCCGAGTTCGATATTCTGAAAAATGTCCCACCCCCACCCCCATCCCTAATTCCCCTCGAGAAGGTGGCGGTGAGCCACCTCCTTGAGCCGCTGCAGTCCGTGTGCTGCAGGTACCACCCGTGGTTAAGCACAACTGAGCGCGCGCGTTCGGACATTTCAGTGGGGGGGCAGTGAAGAGTCATCCACGTGTGGCTGTGGTTCTGGCATCATGCCAGACCGGGCAAGGAGGGCAGATTTCCTCCCCTAAAAGGGCATTAGTGAACCAGATGGGTTTTTACGACAATCGATGATGGTCGTCATGGTCACCGTTACTGAGACTGGCTTCCAATTCCTCAATTCTTTTTCTATTGCCTCATATCCTTTAAAAAGTACCTGGATGAGCACTTGGCATCGTCATAACATTCAAGGCTATGGGCCAAGTGCTGGTTAAATGAGATTAGGTAGGTAGGTCGGTAGGTCAGGTGTTTCTCACGTGTCGGTGCAGACTCGATAGGCCGAAGGGCCTCTTCTGCACTTTGGTGATTCTGATTCTATTAATTAAATTTGTTAATTCATTGAATTTAAATTCCACCAGCTAGGATTTTAACTTTTTGGGGAGGGTGGGGGGGGCGGTGAGGAGAACGGTGATGCAGTGGTAATGCCACTGGACTGGTAATCCAGAGCCCCCAGGTTAATGTTCTGGGGAGACGGGTTCAAATCCCCCCACGGCAGCTGGTGGAAATTTGAATTCAATTAATAAAATCTGTCGTCATTAGTCTCAGGAATGGTGACCATAAAGCGATTGTTGCACAAACCCACCTGGCTCACTAGTGCCCTGTAGAGAAGGAAAATCTGCTGTCCTTACTTGGTCTGGGTCTGGCCTACACATGACTCCAGGCCCACCGCCATGTGGTTGACTCTTAACAGTCCACTGCAATGGCCGAGCGAGGCCACTCAGTTCAAGGGGGGCAACTAGGGACGGGCAACAAATGCCGGCCTCGCCTGCGACACCCACATCCCATGAAAGAATAAATAAAACCCGTGCCCCCCAGGACATTACCCTAGACCTCTGGAATACTAGTCCATTGACATTACCACTATGCCATCATCTCCCTTCGTATGCAAGCTAATGTGTAATAGATGCACCCCAACGTCTCCTCATTTGGACATTAACGAGATGCAGTGCTACGTTACCTTGATAGCACATTGCCACACGCAAAGCTAGTCAAGTCATACGGACCAGGGGAAGTCCCAGCTTCGCCCACTGGGTCAAGCCAATTTCTATGCCCCCACCACCCACCCCACCCCGCCCACCCTACCCCTCCATACCCTCATCGGGAAAGCACACCTTTCTGGGGAATGTCCAGTGCAATGCCCGCAGCTGCCGAACAGCCAGCTGGTGTTCACCGCCTGCTTTGGCTTAAGGTCCGGTGCTGGAAGACAACTGGCGCCGTGGAACCCAGGAAGAGGAGGGAATGGTATCGGCGCCATCGAGTGGCAACCTTGCATGTCACAGATACATCGACTGAAGCGTTCGTGAACGTTAACAGCAAAACCCTGTCACAGCTCCAGTGACCACACACCCAGGCTGGGCTGCAACCCGCCCATCGAGCAACACGTCCTATCTTTTCCTTACCGTGACTGTGTCACCATGTACAACATCAATAAACAGCTTCACTAAAGTAAAAAAAAAAGAGCCCTACAATCCTTCTACGTAATATAGTAAAATAAACTTAGAAACTTTTTTTTTGCTCCAAACCTTTTCTTGTAAATATCGAATACCTAGGAAGAGTAATATTTTCAATTCATTCTGCAGTTTCATTTCCTTTTAAAAGAAAGATTACTATTGTATAAAACCTTACGAATAGTGAAAAATAAGTTGGATTTCGAGTTTCTTTTTTTTTAAATTACACGTGCTTCTCTCCGTGAATAGCTTCTTCAACGAATTGTCATGGTCCTCGCCTTGTACCCTAAGAAAAGAAGGTTCCTGAGACGTCACGGCCTCTTGAACGGCCCTTTGTTGTTTTTCCCAATGATAAAAGAAAATACGTTGATCATATTTTCCACTCCCTTCGAAAGTCAGGCAGTAATTGGCAAAACAGTCTTGATAGGAGAGAGGAAAGCTACTTCCCCCCTTTGTCCCAGTAAGACACCATATTTCGACTGCGACAAAGGGTCTTTGCCTAAAACATTAACCCGTTCTTTCAGATTTCCAGCATTCTCCCTTTGTTTTTTTTTCCCTTTTAATCTCGCCGAGTATAGTCTGTTAAATCCAGTCACTAAAGAGACAAGTGTTCCATCCCTTAAAACTAGTCACCTGTGTTAAGATATAAAATATTTTTAATCGTTATTCCCTAGAGCCTTTAAACGAGGGGGTGGCTGGGTGAGGAAAAGTTGCAGGAGATATCCCAAGATCCAGGAGTATTGCCAGCGTGGAAATGCTTGGTCGGACTGAGCGAGAGTTTATGAAATATCCCTAAGTGTAAAGTTATCTATTTCTACAACCCGCTAATGAAGGGGATGGTGCCTCGAGGCGCAGTGGGGAGCAACCCTGACTCTGAGCCAGTAAGCCCGGGGTTCAAGACTCGATGGCCACAGAAGGTGCGTTCACAACATGGCTAAACAGGTTGAGTTTCAACCTGAAAAACCTTCCTACGTATGGCAGGTGGTAAGAGCGGCAGAGTCTCCGGGTCAGCCAGAGTCTGCAGAAGGCAACGGCAAACCACTGCAGTACCTTGCCAACCTTAACCATGGACCAACCCATGGAAGTCCATGGTCGCCAATGCCTTCCTAGGGCATGGTACCGGAAGAGAGAGAATAAAGGGGATAGGTAACTCTTGATCTCCAGCGCTCCCTTGCTTAATATTTTTTTTTTAAGAAGTTATTCATTCTTGGGCTACACCTGCCGCTGGCCAGGCTGACGTTTGTTGCCCATCCCTAACTGCCCCTGGAGAAGCTGGTGGGGAGCTGCCTTCTCGAACCTCTGCGGCCCATGTGGTGAAGGTGCTCCCTCTGTGCTGTTAGAGAGGGAGTTCCAGGGTTTTGACCCCAGCGCCAATGAACGTCCAGGTCAGGATGGGGTGCGAGTTGGAGGGGAACCCGCGGAGGTGCTGGTGTTCCTACGCGCCTGCTGCCCTTGTCCCCCTCGGTGGTGGAGGACAAAATGGTACTGATCCACCAAGACGTGGAAGGTACTCAGTCTGTGCCTGGTTTTCTGATCTCCCCTGGAATGGCCCAGCACCTTTGGGATAGGAGAGTGGCGTGGGGTGGGAGGGGTGAGAAAAAAACTCATAATGATCCCAGTTCCGCCTGATATAAATAACCCCCCCTAGCGACCGTGCATCGGCTAAGGACAGGATTTTTCTCAGCTGTGTGGTCTTTGATGGTTGACTCTCACGCTTCCACAGGGCAGACAGCCCTGGGGTGATAGACTGAATGTACATTCCCTCTGCAAAAGTCAGTGCTTTTAGAAGTGAAACAGGGAGTGGCGGGGTGGGTGGGAGTTGGGGAGGCAAGGGAGGAATTCAGATTGTCAATGTAGAGAGACTGGAGAACACTGGGTCGGTCAACTTAGAGCAGAGAAGATTGTAACAAGACAGAGGCGTTCAAAGTCAGGAAGGGGTGTCGATAGAGTAAATAAGGAGAAACTGTGTCCACTGGCAGGTGGGCCGGTAACCAGAGGGACACAGATTGAAGTAAGGCGATTGGCAAATGAACCAAAGCTGGCATGAGGGAACATTTGTTTAAAAAAACCCAGTGAGCTGTGATCTGGAAGGCATTGCCTGAAAGGGCGGTGGAAGCAGATTCAATAGGAACTTTCAGAAGGGGAACTGGATAAATACTTGAAAAAATATAATTTCAGGGCAATGGGAGTATAAAAGGGCTGAGGTAGTCGGATTAATTGGTTAGCTCTACCAAAGAGCCGGCACAGGCACAATGGGCTGAATGGCCTCCTTCAGGGCTGTATAGATCTAAATCAAACTGAAGTGAAATAGGCTGCTTAGGCTGCTTGAGAATTGGCCAATTTCGAACCCAGATTCAAACCAACCCCATGTGCTGGAAAAGAATACACGAGGTGGGTTTCCTCTTGCCCTTCCTCACGTGTGCTTAAAAGAAACACAAGATTCCTCTGTCTGTAAGCACACGTGAGGATGGGCAACAGGAAATCCACCTTGTGTAATCTTTTCTATATTGCTCATTGCAATCGAAAACAGGAGGGCTCCTGTCAGCAACTGAAGGGGAAAGCGTGAGACCGGGAGACGTGGAGAAAGGTGCAGAGGAACTGCCTTTTGGCAGATCACTGCTACGCTGCAAGAGCTTCAGGAGCAACAGCGCAGGAGAAACTTTCTTGTCAATACCATGGCCTGCGGAATGCCTGTTGACGTGTCAATGTTTAAGAATAAGTTGGACAGATGATGGTGGGAGGGGCGGTGGTAATGGTATATGGGAACAGGGCAGGTTGAAGGGATTAGGACTGGTGTGATGATTGTGGAGGGTGTAGGTATATGGGAACAGGGCTGACTGATGGGATTAGGACTGGTGTGATGATTATGGAGGGTGTAGGTATATGGGAACAGGGCTGACTGAAGGGATTGGGACTGGTGCGATGATTGTGGAGGGTGTAGGTATATGGGAGTAGGGCTGACTGATGGGATTGGGACTGGTACAATGATTGTGGAGGGTGTAGGTATATGGGAACAGGGCTGACTGATGGGATTAGGACTGGTGCGATGATTGTGGAGGGTGTAGGTAAATGGGAGTAGGGCAGGCTGATGGGATTAGGACTGGTACAATGGTTGTGGAGGGTGTAGGTATATGGGAACAGAGCTGACTGAAGGGATTAGGACTGGTGTGATGATTGTGGAGGGTGTAGGTATATGGGAACAGGGCTGACTGAAGGGATTAGGACTGGTGTGATGATTGTGGAGGGTGTAGGTATATGGGAACAGGACAGGTTGAAGGGATTAGGACTGGTGCAATGATTGCGAAGGGTGTAGGTATATGGGAGTAGGGCAGGCTGATGGGATTGGGACTGGTGCAGAGGACAATCACCAGCCTGGGTTTCGTTGGGGGAACTGCGCTGTAATTTCTATCTGGTTCTGTGTAATGGGCCTCAAGCCAGCTCCCCTTTCAAGGAAGCTGCCGACCTGGAGTCAACTGGGATTCCATTTCCCACCCGGACTGGGTCAAGCCCCCACTGACGTCGGGTAGCCGTTATTAAGAGAAAAAGTTCAGTCCCCTTGCAACATTGCTTCCGACCTCGAAAGGCTGCTCCGTCCACACTACCCCTTTCCCACTCCCTTTGTTCCACCCCACCCTCCCAACCAGGCACTGGTGGAGAAGGTCACAATCACCTCAATGTTCAGAAGGCTAACCGGGAGTGCAATTCTGGCAGAATAAGGGAAAAAAAGCATCAGTATTTTACCACCCTGCTTCGTCCCTCTGTACCCCGCCCACCCCACCCTGGTTTTCCCTTTGGCTTAGCCCTTCGGTATAAGGACAGGTACCACCAACCCCCTCTCCCCCCCCCCCGCCCCCCCCCCCCAAACTCCTCCCAGGACAATGAGCTCTAGGCTGTAACCGAGAGTTAAGAATGCATTTTTTCTTTTACACATTTATAGACACTTGGAATACGAAGACTCTCTTTTTTTTTGACCAAGCGGTGGAAAAGATAAATTTTTTTTTAAAAAAAAGTTTCTTCTAACAAGTCGTCAGCCCATTAACTTTGACCGACTGCAGGCACGGTGAAAATGTCCAACCCCGGCGGGAAGGTGTAACGAGGGCAGTTCTCCAGGACGCAGGAGGAACAAAAAAAAAAAATGTTTATCCCTGGAGATCCGCCGCGGGTTCCCACCAAAACGTCCACAAAACTGAATCTGGGATTTTTCCTCAACTCGGAAGATCGGTGTCCGGGTCCAACAGAATCTTATGCAAAATCCAGCCAAAAAAGTGGAGGGGGCTCCAAAACCCTCCACCAAGTTCATGAAGACCACCCACGATCGCCGGCCCTGAAATGCGAGCACAGAAGGAAGGGGTGGGGGGGGGGGAAAGAAAGAACGATTAGCGGGTCAGACGCTTCAACGCAACTAAAAACCACGCCGCTTGGCAACGATGAAGGAACTGCGCCTTCCGCGTCCTTGAGAACATCCCAAAATGCCTCACAATCCAATGAATGACCCTAAGTGTAGCTTAAGTGTCCTTTTGCCAGTAGAAAACGTGGTCAGCTTGCACCACAGCAAGGTCACGCCAGCAGCAATGAATGACAATTCAGTACCTGCTCTGGGTTATTTGCGGAGGGTGGGGCGGTGGGGGGGGTCCCTCTTCAGGAGAGTGAAGAATTGCTACAGTTTTTATAGCCAATGGATGTCGTTAAATGCTTGGCAGCCAACAAAGTACTTTCTTTGAAGTGTAGTCACGGTTGTAATGTAGGAAACGCAGCAGCGAATTCGAACACAGCAACATCCCACAAACCAGTGACCAGAAAATCTAGTTTTTTATGCGTTGTTGGTCGAGAGATAAGCATTGGGCCCATGACACTGGGGACAACTCACACCCTCCACCACCTCCCCGGCCCCCCAGACCCCACCCCCCCTCCCAGCTCTCTTCTCAATAGCAGCTGTGGGATCTTTCACATCCACCTTGGAGGGAGGCAAAGCCTCGGTTTAACGATCGATCCGAAAGGCGGCACCTCCGGCAGCACAGCACTCCCTCGGCACTGCACTGGAGCGTCAGCCTTGATTTGTGAGCTCAAGTTCTGGGGGAGCGCGAACGCTTGACCTTGTGACTCAAGGTGGGTGGAGGGGGGTGATGGGGGTGGTAGCGTAAGCACTACCCACTGAGCGACGGCTGGCACTCAAATTGACACGGATTCTTCCTCACCCACCCAAACCAGCAGGCTGGCCTCAGCTCATTTTCCAAAGAGGGGTTGTAATGCCCTGGGGAGGACCACAAATTTCTGGCTCAGGAATTAGAATACCACCACCAAGCTAAGCTGCTACTGAAGCATAGAACACGTGAGCGCCATGTTATTGCACACTAAATCCAACCACTATGGTTCAACAAAGAAATAATGAATGTCGAGCTGTAATGCTTAGGCCAGCATTTATTGCCCATCCCTAATTTCCCCTTGAGAAGGCGGTGGTGAGCTGCCTTCTTGAACCATGTGGTGTAGGTACACCCACAGCGCTGTTAGGGAGGGAGTTCCAGGATTTTGGCCCAACGACAGTGAAGGAACGGCCGATATATTTCCAAGTCAGGATGGTGAGTGGCTCGGAGGGGAACTTCCAGGTGATGGTGTTCCCATGCATCTGATGCCCTTGTCCTTCTAGATGGTAGAGGTCGTGGGTTTGGAAGTTGCTGTCGAAGGAGCCTTGGCGAGTCGCTGCAGTGCATCTTGTAGATGGTACACACACTGCTGCTACTGTGCGTCAGTGGTGGAGGGAGTGAATGTTGAAGGTGGTGGATGGGGTGCCAATCAAGCTCACTGCTTTGTCCTGGATGGTGTGGTTGGAGCTGCACTCATCCAGGCAAGTGGAGAGTATTCCATCACACTCCTAACTTTTGCCTTGTAGATGATGGACAGGCTTTGGGCTGTCAGGAGGTAAATTACTCGCTGTTGAATTCCCAGCCTCCAACCTGCTCTGGTAGCCATAGTATTACCTCATCTTCCGACTAGGCACTTTAAAGCCTTCCGGATTGAATATTGAGTTCAACAATTTTAGATCGTGAACTCTTTCCTCCATCCCCACCCCCTTTCCGATTCCCCCCCCACCCCCTTTTCCAATAATATATATAGATTTTTCTTTTCCCACCCATTTCCATTATTTTTAAATGTATTTCCATCCATTATTTTATCTCTACCTTTTAGCCTTTCTCGATTCCTTCACCCCACCCCACCCCCACTAGGGCTAGCTGTACCTTGCTCGTTCTACCCTTAATTAGCACATTCCTTAGATAATATCACCACCTTCAACACCACCTTCAACACCTCTTTGTCCTTTTGTCTGTGGCATCTTTTGGTTATGTCCACCTATCACTGGCCTTCTATCCAGCTCTACTTGTCCCACCCCCCCCTTAAACCAGCTTATATTACACCTCTCTTCTATTTTTACTTAGTTCTGTTGAAGGGTCATTCGGATTCGAAACGTTAACTGTGTTCCTCTCCGCAGATGCTGCCAGACCTGCTGAGTTTTCCTAGGTATTTTTGTTTCTGTTATAGTATTTATATGGCTGGTCCAGTTCGGTTTCTTTTTTTATTGTTCATTCATGGGATGTGGATATCGCTGGCTAGGCCAGCATTTATTTCCCATCCCTATTTGCCCCTTGAGAAGGTGGTGGGTGAGCTGCCTTCTTAAACCGCTGCAGTCCCTGTGGTGTAGGTACACCCACGGTGCTGTTAGGGAGGGAGTTCCTGGATTTTGACTCAAAATCGTGACAGAAAATTCTGGTCAATGGTCACCCCAGGATGTTGATGGTGGGGTATTCACACTGATGATAATTCCGTTGAATGTCAAAGGGGAATGGTTAGATTCTCTCTTTTTTTGGAGATGGCCATTGCCTGGCACTTTTAAGTAGCAAGTAACATTCATGCTACACATCTGCCCAAGCCTGAATGTTTTCCAGGGTCTTGCTGCATGCGGGCCATGGACTGCTTCAGTGTTTGAGGAGTTGTGAACGGAACTCAACATGCTGTGCGATCATCAGCGAACATCCCCACTTCCAATCTTACTGATGGAAGAAAGCTCAGCGTTGAAGCAGCTGAAGACGATCGGGCCTAGGGCACTACCCGGAGGAACTCCTGCAGCGATGGGCGGGGGGCTGAGATGGTTGTCCTCCAACAGCCACAACCACCTTCCTTTGTGCTAGATAAGACTCCAACCAGTGGAGCATTCCCCCCACCCCTGCACTCGATTTGATCCATTGGGGAGTGAAGGCTGGCAAAACTACAGCCTTACCCACAGATCACCTCCTGATAATTTAGAAACTCTTGCCGTTCCCCATTACAAATACTTCTTCACAACTCTTTAAAATGGCGCTGTTCCGACTGGGAGCTACCTACTTCACATGTGACCCATGGGGTTGGGAGAGTCCCCAATTCCCTGATGAACTACCAGATGTGCGGATGTGGGCTCGACACTGGAAATCTTCTCCTCCTCCCTCCGCTTAAGGCAAGCCGCTTTCGGGTTCAAATTCCTCTCTGTGAGGGAGGCAAAAAGAGAGCAGAAGTCAGGGGTCAACTTATATGTGAGATTGACTATTATTCACGTATATACGGTAAAATACTCGATTGGCCAAGTTGCCTCCTGGGATTGGCTGCCTGCGCTCCCCACCCACTGTTAAACCCGGAACTGGCCAGGCTGGGGTCGGGTTCTAGACTTTCCCCCCCCCTCCCAAGTTTTAACGTCTTGCCCGACCCCCATACCGAACTGTTTTTGGAGAGGTTGTGTGCTGCTTTTCATCACTCCCTCCTCCTACCCTCCCATCTCCTGAAAGCACACGCATTCATTTCCAAGGGATCTTGCTTCGCATCCCTAAAGAGTCCTAAGCAGCTGCAGGAACATTCAACCTCGGGGGCTTCACAGGTAAGCCTCGCCCTGTCTGCCCCTGACGACCCCACATACAGAGGTGGTAAGAGTTCAATCTACAGCAGTCAGAACGGAGTACCCCTGGTTGACTCCGTTCCTACACCCCATCCAAGGTCACAGTCTGATTGTCCCACCCCCTTATTTTTATATTCGTTCTTAGGATTTATTCGTTCTTCAGTGGGAGACAGTGGACTAGTAATCCAGGGGCACAGGCTAATGCTCTGGGGACATGGGTTCAAATCCCATTTAATGCACAATAGCACTACCCACCACCCCCACTCCACTCCAGCAGCTGGTGGAATTTAAACTCGATTAATAAATCTGGAATTGAAAACTAGTCTTGGTACCGGTGACCATGACAACTATCACCGATTGTTGTAAAAACCCACCTCGTTCACTAATGCCCCCTTTAGGGAAGGGAAATCTGCCGTCCTTACCCGGTCTGACCCTACATGTGACTCCAGACCCACAGCCACGTGGTTGACCCTTAACTGCCCCTCTGAAAATGGCCGAGCGAGACCACTCAAAATGGTTATGTTACTGGACTCGTAATCTAGAGGGCCAGACTAACGCTCCAGAGACATGGATGGGTTCAAATCCCACCACGGTAGTTGGGGAAATTTAAATTCAGCGAGTTGACAAATCTGGAATAAAGAGCGAGTTTCATTAATAATGATCATAACTGTCATTAAAAACCCCATTGGGTTCACTAATGCCCCTTTAGGGAAGGAAATCTGCCATCCTTACCCGGTCTGGCCTACATGTGACTCCACACCCAAAGAGCCCGGCAAGTCACCCCAGTGGCTCACCACCATCTAACCGAGGGGAATTATGAATGGTAAATAAATACTGGCCCTGCCATCTATGCTCGCATCCATTTCTTTCTCTATTCTTTCACAGGATGTGGGCATCGCGGGCAAGGCCAGCATCTGTCGCCCATCTCTAATGGCCCCTTGAACTGAGTGGCCTCGCTCGGCCATTTCAGAGGGGGCAGTTAAGAGTCGACCACGTGGGCTGTGGGCCTGGAGTCACGTGTAGGCCAGACCGGGTAAGGACGGCAGATTTCCCTCCCCTAAAGGGAGCATTAGTGAACCAGATGGGGTTTTTACAACAATCGATGATAGTTGTCATGCTCATGATTACAGAGATTAGCTTTTTACTCCAGATTTTATTAATTGAATTTAAATTCCACCAGCTGCCGTGGGGGGGATTTGAACCCGTGCCCCCAGAGCATCAGCCTGGGCCTCTGGGATTACTAGTCCAGCGGTATTACCGCCACGGCGCCACTTAAAAAGCTTTTTAAGTCATAAGCTTTGCCAACTGACCTCTGACTTGTTGTTCCAGCCCCAGGATGACGGAGACAGCCTGGTGGAGGATCAGGAGCTTCGTCTGTGGCTTGTCGTTCTTCATGTGCAGCTGGCACATCCGCCCCAGCTCCTTGAAGGCCTCGTTGATGTCCCGGACCCGCAGGCGCTCGCGCGCGTTGTTCGCCATCCTCCGGTCCTTCTCCCGCTCGGCTTTCTGCTCCGGATTCAGGTCGTCGTCCTCGTGGTTGCTGGAACGAGCGGAAGGCAGGTACGGCGTCAAGCTTTTCATTTTACCCTCAACTTCCCTTTGCGGGGGTGGGGGGGCGCGCGGGTAGGCAGCGCTTTCCAAAGAGCTGGCGCGGGCACGATGGTCCGAATGGCCTCCTTTCATGCCGCAAGATTCTGCGACCTGTTCCTTGGTGTGTTTTGCCTCGTCGGGGCGGTGAAACGGATGTCAAGCTTTTATGTGACAGAAGGGAAACAAATTGCGGGTGGTCGGTGCGCCCCTGGACTATGGGGGAGGTGTTTTTCACGGACACTGCCAACAGGCCACTCAGGCTGCTCTGCCGTTCAGTTAGACCACGTCCAACCTGCTCCTCAACTCCATTCACCCGCTTTTAATCCACTATCCATGATACTTACCTTAGAGGGAGGGCAACAAATGTTCGCTGGATTGATTCCTGGGCCCGCCCAAAGAGGAGAGATTGAGCAGATTGGGCCGATATTCTCTGGAGTTTAGGTGACCTCATTGGAACATATAAGATAGGGCAGATGACAGCGGAGAGGCTGCTGCTGCTTCCCCCTGATGGAAGAGTCTAGAATCAGGATAAGGGGTTGGCCATTTTGGACGGAGATGAGGAGAAATTTCTTCACTCGGAGGCTGGTGAATCTGTGGGATTGTCTGACCCCTCTGGATCCTCACCGTGGAGTAGATCCAAGACCGAGATCGAGAGATTTTTGGGTACTAAGGGAATCGAGGGATAGGGTGGGAAAGCAGAGTTCAGGTAGAAGATCGGCCGTGATCGTATTGAACGGTAGAGCAGGCTCGAGGGGCCGAACGGCCTCCTCCTGCTCTTGTGTCCAATGTTCTTGTAGTATAAGGGTCTGGCTCATATAGGGTTAATGTGGGACTGAGTACAGTGCTGTCCACACAGTGAAGTAAGAGAGCACATGACCCGCACCCAGGATCAGTCAAGTGTTGGACAGAGCCGTGTGTACCAGCAAGCATGGAGACAGCTCCTAGCTATGCAAATAGTTCTAAGCGTCAATAAAGACTTACAGTTAACCTACGTATGACTATGAAGACTTCTTCAAACCTACCGAACTGTAACCAATGCCCTACCACAGTTCTTACACCCTTACCTCACAAAAATCTAACAATTTCAAGACTTGACCCTCAGCATCCACGGCCTTTTTGGGGGGGAGAGAGTTCCAGATTTCCACTCCCCTTCGTGTGAAGAGGTGCTTCCCCACATCACCCCTGAACGGCCTGGCTCTCATTTTAAGGTTCATCCCCCTTGTTCTGGACTCCTGGAGTGAGACTTGAACCCATAACCTGACACTAAACTAACTCCCTATAAACACCTCTGCGAGTTCAAAAGGCTTTTAGCATTTATTTCATTTTTCTATTTGGGTGCACCTAGCGCACCTGAGTAATATTAAAAAGATTCCAACACAGGGGGCCATCAATATGCGATAATCGCTAATAAACGCAATGGGGAATTCAGGAGAAACTTCTTTACCCGCGGGGAGCGGGGAGAATATGGGACTCGCTCCCGCGGGGAGCGGGGAGAATGTGGGACTCGCTCCCGCGGGGAGCGGGGAGAATGTGGGACTCGCTCCCACGGGGAGCGGGGAGAATGTGGGACTCGCTCCCACGGGGAGCGGGGAGAATGTGGGACTCGCTCCCACGGGGAGCGGGGAGAATGTGGGACTCGCTCCCACGGGGAGCGGGGAGAATGTGGGACTCGCTCCCACGGGGAGCGGGGAGAATGTGGGACTCGCTCCCACGGGGAGCGGGGAGAATGTGGGACTCGCTCCCACGGGGAGCTGGGAGAATGTGGGACTCGCTCCCACGGGGAGCGGGGAGAATGTGGGACTCGCTCCCACGGGGAGCGGGGAGAATGTGGGACTCGCTCCCACGGGGAGCGGGGAGAATGTGGGACTCGCTCCCACGGGGAGCGGGGAGAATGTGGGACTCGCTCCCACGGGGAGCAGGGAAAATGTGGGACTCACTCTCACGGGGAGTGGTCGAGGTGAATCGCAGAGATGCATTGAAGGGGTGGGGGAGGGGAAGCTGGATAAACACACGAGGGAGAAAGGAATAGAGGGATATGTTGATGGGGGTGAGATGAAGAGGGGGCTGGGAGGAGGCTCGTTTGGGGCATAAACACCAGCACGGAGCAGAGGGGATCGAATGGCCTGTTTCTGTGCTGGCATTCTGTATTCTATTTTAAATTACTTTCTAATTCCTACACATTGACCTCCTGTTGCTAAGTTCAGTTGCCCATAAAAAAGGCATCTGACTAAAAAGACAGCTTGTGTTCCCTTGAGTTTCGTAAATTCAGAGGTGACCTAATCGAGTGCTTATGACTAAAGGGATTCGATCGGGTCGATAGAGAGAAACTATTTCCTCTGGTGGTGGCGGGGGAGTCCAGAACAAGGGGGCAGAGCCTTAAAATAAGAGTCAGGCCGTTCAGATGTGGTGTCAGAAAGCACTTCTTCACACAAAGGGGAGTGGAAATCTGGAACTCCCTTAATGACCACTAAAAAGCTGTCGGGGTCGAGGGGTCAATTAAAAAAAGCGCCTAAACCGAGATGCGGAGATTCTTGTGTGAGGGGATTAAGGGTTGTGGAATCAAGGCAGGTGGATGGAGTTAAGATACAGCTCAGCCACGATCTAATGAAATGGCAGAACAGGCTCGAGGGGCTGAATGGCCTGTTTCCGTTTCCTATAAGATATCAGGGCAAAGCCTCTGAAAACAGTGCGAATGGGTTCAGGGCAGTTACGTGTCTTTCCGGACGTAGGAAAACGAGCGCGACGGAGGGTGCGGTGGACTTCAGATTGAAACGGAGAAGAGGCTTTGTCTTGCTGACTGGCCATTTCCCGGGTAACCTAGGAATGTACCTTGATCTGCTGCGCCCCAGCTTATCTTTCCTGGGATCGTTGGCTTCATCGTCCTCAGACAAGTCGTCCTCCAGCTGGGAGCTGAGGCTGTTTTCTTTCTCTTTGTCGTCTGCTTTGGGTTCTGTGGAGAGGGAGGAGGAAAGCGCCTGCGCCCCTGAGGTGAAAGCTGCCGAAATAAGCAGAGACAGGGTGGGGGGGGGGGTTAGCACAATCAATCAATCAATCACTCGGAAAACCAGACTGAGCATTGCTGAAGAAAAGAGACGTGCCATCAAAGCTTTTCGGTCCAGCGCTCATCAGGACAGATGCAAGAATGACAAATTTCAAAGGAAGCAACGATTTATACTGCATGAGAAAAGGGTGCTGATTGGTTGGCAAGCCGACAGATGGATCAAGGCGTTGCCTCGGATAATGCACCGGGGAACTATTGTCCCCCCCACAAAGCTTTTGTTTAATTCAGAAAACGCGCAATGCCTGGGCGTGTTCCTTTTCTCGTGCAGTATAAATTGTTGTTCCCTTTGAGATTTGGTATTCTTGTGAATCTGCCCTGATGAGTGCAGGCCAAAAAGCTTAGACAGCGTGTCTCTTTTACAGCAATACTCAAGTTCTGTACTGCCAAAGCGACTGTTTGTAAACCCGACTCAATGCCAGCGTTTGAAGTGGTCACCCTACAGCTCGGCGGACAGCATTTTCACCTCTGAAGTTTGAAGGTTTGCCAAGCCCCACTCCAGGGACTGGAGCCCAATAAACCATTGACGCTCCCAGTGCTGATACTGGGGGAGTGCTGCACTGTTAGAGGCGCCGCCTTTCGGTTGAGGCGTTCAACCGAGGCTCAACCTGCCCGTTGAGCTGTATGTAAAAGCGCAGCACTGTTCAAAGAAGTTCTCTCACTATCCGGGTCAACACTATCCCTTCATCGACCGTCACCAGGAGACGGATCAAATCACCCTTCATCGCATTAGATGGTCCTGCGATCTTGCTGCGCACAAATGTGGCTGCATCACAAAATCAAGGACAATACCAGAACAAAGAACAAAGAAAAGTACAGCACAGGAACAGGCCCTTCGGCCCTCCAAGCCTGCGCCGATCATATTGCCTGTCAACTAAAACATTTTGCACTTCCGGGGTCCGTATCCCTCTATTCCCATCCTATTCGTGTATTTGTCAAGGTGCCTCTTAAACACCACTATCGTACCTGCTTCCACCACCTCCTCTGGCAGCGAATTCCAGACACTCACTACCCCCTGCGTAAAAAACTTGCCCCGCACATCTCCTCTATGGTTTTCTCCTCTCACCTTAAATCTATGTCCCCTAGTAATTGACTCTTCCACCCTGGGAAAAAGCTTCTGACTATCTACTCTGTCCATGCCACTCATAATTTTGTAAACTTCTATCAAGTCGCCCCTCAATCTCCATCGCTCTAGTGAGAACAATCTGAGTTTCTCCAACCTCTCCTCATAGCTAATAACCTCCAGACCAGGCAGCATCCTAGTAAACCTCCTCTGCACCCTCTCCAACGCCTCCATATCCTTCTCGTAATGTGGCGACCAGAATTGCACGTAATATTCCAAGTGTGGCCTAACCAAGGTTCTACACAGCTGAAAGGTTATACTGAGAGGTTACACCAACATATGAATTAGGAGCAGGAGTAGGCCCCTTGAGCCTGCTCCGCCATTCAGTAAGATCATGGCTCATCTGATTGTAACCTCAACTCCACATTCTTGCCTACTCCCTGATAACCTTTCACATCCTTGCTTATGAAGACTCTATCTAGCTCTGCCTTAAGGATATTCAAAGACTCTGCTTCCACTGCCTTTTAAGGAAGAGTTCCAAAGACTCAACCCTCAGAGAAAAAGATTCTCACCATCTCTGTCTTAAATGGGTGATTCTTTATTTTTAAACAGTGACCCCCCTAGTTCTAGATTCTCCCACAAGAGGAAACGTTCTTTCCTCATCCACTCTGTTAAGACCCCTCAGGATCTTATATGTTTCAATCAAGTCACCTCTTACTCTTCTAAACTCCAGCGGATACAAACCCAGCCTGCCCAACCTTTCCTCACAAGACAACCCGCCCGTTCCTGGTATTGGTCTAGTAAACCTTCTAATAACTATCTGGAAAGATTGAACAGGCCGGGGCTCTTTTCTCTAGAAAAGAGAAAGCTAAGGGGGGTGACCTAACAGAGGTCTTTAAAATTCTGGAAGGGTTTCGATAGGGTCGACCTGGAGAAGATTTTTCCACTCGTGGGGTGGAGAGACCAGAACTAGGGGGCCATCAATATAAGACAGTCACTAATGGCCTGTTTTCTGTGCTGTAGTGTTCTATGGTTCTAATAAATCCAATGGGGAAATCAGGAGAAACTTCTTTACCCTGAGAGCGGGGAGAATGTGGGTCTCGCTCCCACAGGGAGTGGTCAAGGCAGGTAGCAGTATCACGCTGAAGGGGGAAGCTTTATAAACACATGAGAGAGAAAGGAATAGAAGGATATGTTGATGGGGTGAGATGAGGAGATGTGCAAGAAGGCTCATGTGGAGCACTACAACCAGCATGGAGAAGAGGGGCCAAATGGCCTGTCCCAGTGCTGTCAATTCAATTGATTATTCACAAAACATTCTGGGACATCCTTTTTTTCCCTCTTTATTCTTTCATGGGATGTGAGTGTCGCTGGCAAGACCAGCATTTGTTGCCAACCCCAAATTGCACCCTTGAACCGAGTGGCCTTGCTCGGCCATGTCAGAGGGGCAGTTGAAGAGTCAACCACATGGCTGTGGGTCTGGAGTCACATGTAGGCCAGACCGGGTAAGGACGGCAGATTTCCTTCCCTAGAGGGAGCATTAGTGAACCAGATGGGGTTTTTACGACAATTGATGATAGTTGTCACGGTCACCATGACTGAGATTGGCTTCCAATTCCAGATTTTATTCATTGAATTTAAGTTCCACCAGCTGCCCGTGGTGGGATTTGAACCCCTTGCCCCTCGTGCTGGTCCTCTGGATTACCACTAGTCCACCATCTCCCAAACGCTGAGGCGCTGTATCAAGGAGCGAGCTCTTGCTGAAGTATTGTGCTTTAGATATTCGCCACATTTCTTCACACGGGAGCAATTTCACTATTGGTAGCTAACACGGCGAGATTGCACCTTGCAGCGCCGCTACACACGGTCACATTTTGGGGGCATTTCTGTACTGGCGCTCTCGGTAACATGCAAGAGAAAGCCCTACCTCGACACACATCCTGGGCCTGGTGGTTCAGCCCCGCCGCAGCGAGAGCTGCAGACACAACGCTGGGCAAGCCCGAGAGATTGGAATGGACATTGGTCGTGTCGTCCCGATGAGTGGCGACCTGCGGGGAAAGCAAATCAAGGACACAGTTAGACAGGGCATCAAGATATTGGATCTACAGCAACTCGAGTATGTGTGTGATGCCCGCTGAGGCTCAGTGAGGGGTAGCGCTCTCTCTTTCTTTCGCTTCTGAGACAAGAAGGCTGCGGGTTCAAGTCCCACTCCAGAGACTTGAGCAAAAATACCAGTCTGACACTCCCGGTGCCTGCCGAAGGAGCACCACGCTGTCGGAGGGTCAGTACTGAGGGAGCCCACACTGTTGGAGGGTCAGTGCTGAGGAAGTGCTGCACTGTTGGACGATCAGTACTGAGGTAGCTCCACACTGTCGGAGGGGCAGAAGGTGATGCATTCAAACCCCACTCCAGAGACTTGAGCCTACACTCCTGGTGTCAGTATTGATGGGAGTGCTGCGCTCTCACAGACACTATCTTCCAATGAGTCTTTCGACACAGGTTCCACCTGCCCTTTCTCAGGTGAGTGCAAAAGATCCTGTTATTATGAAGAAGAGCAGGGGAGGGAATTCTCCCCGGTGTCCTGGGGCTTAATATTTATCCCTCAACCAACATCACTTAAAAAAAAAGCGGACGTTCTAGTCATTATCCTATTGCTGTTTGTGGGATCTCGCTGTGCGTAAATTGGCCGCTGCGTTTTCTACATTACAACAGTAACCGCACTTTTTAAAAAAAAGCACTTTGTTGGCTGTAAAGGCGCTGTACATGTTTAAGAAACTCCTTGCACGACTATTTCGAGAGTCAGGCAAGCAGGGCTTGCAGTCCAGTTGTTAGTTTGAACCATGTGCACCAGATGGCGCCAGTGTCTGTCAGTGGCATTTCGGTGAGTCCAAGCCAGCACAATATGGCCTTAGCCCAGACCCCAGCACTCTTTTGGCCCTTGCACCCGACTAATGTAAATTCCATGCCACACAAGACTCACGACAAAGTGTGGGAGGGGTGGCGGGGAGCCAAATATGTCAGTCACTCAAAAATTGCACCACAGGGTGAGCGAGACCATAAGAAAAAAAGCAAACCCAAGGCTAGATTTTATTTCCAAAGGGATAGATTTGAAAAGCCGGCACGTTATGTTAGACCCGAATCGAACCTCAGTTAGACCACATCGCGCGCAGTTCTGGCTGCCATATTGTATAAAGGAGATAGAGACACGGGAGAGGGTATGGAAATCTGCAGGGATGACACCAGAGATGTGTGGCGATACACATCAGGAAAGGATCGACAGGCTGGGGCACCTTTCTCTTGTAAAACGAAGAGCAAGTGGGTGACCTACCTGATCGAGGTCTTTAAAATGCCAAAAGATTTCGATCGGGTGGATACAGGGAGAATGTTTCCTCTTGCAGGGGGAGGCCAGAACTAGCGGGGGGCCATCGATATAAGACAGTCACTAATAAATCCAATGGGGGAATTCAGGAGAAACTTCTTTAACCCAGAGAGTGGGGAGAATGTGGGACTCGCTCCCACGGGGAGTGGTCGAGGCGAATAGCAGAGATACATTTACAGGGGAAGCTGGATAAACACATGAGGGAGAAAGGAATAGGAGGAGATGTTGATGGGGTGAGATGAAGAGGGGGGGTGGGGGTGGGGGTGGGAGGAAGCTCGTGTGGATCTTAAACACCAGCACGGAGCTAGAGGGGCCGAATGACCTGTTTCTGTGCCATATATCCTCTGTAATCCTTAAGAGGGAGAGAGAATTTACATCACATTTCTCCCAGTGACTTTGCAAGAAGGGACTGTGTGTCCTAATAGTGGCCGCACAGCTACGGCTCATCACGCCCCCAATGATGGCTGGCTGCAGAAATTCAATTAAAATCCCTCGGTTACAAATCCCTCCCCCACTGAAACTATTTCTGGGAAGCCGGAACACCAGATTCCTCCATCGCCCCGTGAAGAGGATCATTCCAGGATGAAGCCCGACTTAAAAAAAAAGCCCACCCTCGGGCCCGCCGATCCGCTAAACGCCAGCCGGGAAAAGACGTTTTTTATTTCCCAGGAGGAAAGCGGCCACGGCTGCTGCTGCTGGCTCTCTGGGACCAGGCGGAGGCCGTTCAGCCCCTCCAGCCCGTTTCTGCGCGGGTTCAGCCAGACCCGGGGTGGATCTTTTAACCTGAACTCAAACCGGAGCTGGCGGGCGGGGGTGGGGGTGGGGGGGGGCAGGATTTCCCCCAGCCAGCTCTTTCGCTGCCCTGTCAAATATTCCCTCCCCCTCACGATGATCCCCCCACCCCATAACCTTTCACCCCTTTGCTTACAAATAATCTATCCAGCTCCGCCTTAAAGATATTCAAAGACTCTGCCTTCCACCGCCTTTTGAGGAAGAGAGTTCCAAAGACTCACGACCCTCGGAGAGAAAAAAATTCTGCTCAAATGGGCGAGCCCTTATTTTAAACAGTGACCCCCCCCCTCGTTCTAGATTCTCCCACAAGAGGAAACATCCTCTCCACATCCCACCCTGTCAAGACCCCTTAAGGATCTTAACGGGTCAAATCAAGTCGCCTCTTACTCTTCTAAACTCCAGTGGATACAAGCCTAACCTGTCCAACCCTTCCTCATCAGACAGCCCTCCCATTCCTGGTGAATCTCTGCAACCCTTCCCCGAACTGCTTCCAACGCATTTACACCTTTCCTTAAATAAGGAAACGGATATTGTACACGGGGGTCCTGACGCCACCTCCTTATCTACCCCGTTGAACCTTGTGGCCATTTTTAAATGCCTCGCTCCGGAGGACCCCTCAGCTTCCCGAATTCAGGTCAGATGGGAGTCTTGTTCTTTTGAGACCTGGGTGTGGAGCTAGAACTTTAAAACATTCTTTGCACCCACCACCCGCCCACACACCTCCTTTTCTCTCACTCACTCACTCTCTCTCTCCCTCTCTCGGACATTTGCTTCACGCCTTTCCTCAAGGTGTGAACTCCCGCAGAGGGCAAGGGCCTTGCGTGTGCTGACTGCTACCTCGGTGCTTTTACCATCGAGCTTCTTGATCATGCTAGCTGAGCTCCCCCTGAGCCCAGCTTCAACGCTAAATATTCAAACGGGAACCCCGCTTGCATTCCTATGCACCTTCAAGGTGGCAAAAAAGTCCCTCAGGGTGCTTCACGGGAGCGTCATCAGACCGAATTTGACCCCGAGCTACATGAGGACACATTAGGGGAAGGCAACAAAAAGCTCGGGCAAAGAGGTCAGTTTTAAGGAGCCTCTTAAAGGAGGGAGAGAGAGAGAGAGAGGCGGAGAGGTTTGGGAGGGAATTCCAGAGCTCAGGGCCCCCCAGGCAGCTGAAGGCACGGCCGCCAATGGTGGAGCGATGGGGAATCGGGGAAAGGCTGGAATTGAGGGAGCGCAGAGATCTCGGAGGGTTGTAGGGACCGGAGGAGGTTACAGAGATAGGGAGGGGTGTCGGGGCTGGGGGAGGTTACAGAGATAGGGAGGGTGGTAGGGGCTGGAGGAGGTTACAGAGATAGGGAGGGGTGCAGGGGCTGGAGGAGGTTACAGAGATAGGGAGGGGCTGGAGGGGGTTACAGAGATAGGGAGGGGCTGGAGGGGGTTACAGAGATAGGGAGGGATGTAGGGGCTGGAGGTGGTTACAGAGATAGGGAGGGATGTAGGAGCTGGAGGAGGTTACAGAGATAGGGAGGGATGTAGGGGCTGGAGGTGGTTAGAGAGATAGGGAGGGTTGTAGGTTCTGGAGGAGGTTACAGAGATAGGGAGGGGTGTAGGGGCTGGAGGAGGTTACAGAGATAGGGAGGGGTGTAGGGGCTGGAGGAGGTTACAGAGATAGGGAGGGGGTGTAGGGGCTGGTGGAGGTTACAGAGATAGGGAGGGGTGTAGGGGCTGGAGGAGGTTACAGAGATAGGGAGGGGTGTAGGGGCTGGAGGAGGTTACAGAGATAGGGAGGGGGTGTAGGGGCTGGTGGAGGTTACAGAGATAGGGAGGGGTGTAGGGGCTGGAGGAGGTTACAGAGATAGGAAGGGAGTGTAGGAGCTGGAGGAGGTTACAGAGATAGGGAGGGGTGTAGGGGCTGGAGGAGGTTACAGAGATAGGGAGGGGTGTAGGGGCTGGAGGAGGTTACAGAGATAGGGAGGGGGTGTAGGGGCTGGAGGAGGTTACAGAGATAGGGAGGGGTGTAAGGGCTGGAGGAGGTTACAGAGATAGGGAGGGGGTGTAGGGGCTGGAGGCGGTTACAGAGATAGGGAGGGGGTGTAGGGGAGTGGAGGAGGTTACAGAGATAGGGAGGGGTGTAGGGGCTGGAGGAGGTTACAGAGATAGGGAGGGGTGTAGGGGCTGGAGGAGGTTACAGAGATAGGGAGGGGTGTAGGGGCTGGAGGAGGTTACAGAGATAGAGAGGGGTGTAGGGGCTGGAGGAGGTTACAGAGATAGGGAGGGGTGTATGGGCTGGAGGAGGTTACATATATAGGGAGGGGTGTAGGGGTTGGGGAGGTTACAGAGATAGGGAGGGGTGTAGGGTCTGGAGGAGGTTACAAGGATAGGGAGGGGTGTAGGAGCTGGAGGAGGTTACAGAGACAGGGAGGGGTCTAGGGGCTGGAGGAGGTTACAGAGATAGGGAGGGGTGTAGGGGCTGGAGGAGGTTACAGAGATAGGGAGGGGTGTAGGAGCTGGAGGAGGTTACAGAGATAGGGAGGGGTGTAGGGACTGGAGGGGGTTACAGAGATAGGGAGGGGTGTAGGGACTGGAGGGAGTTACAGAGATAGGGAGGGGTGTAGGGGCTGGAGGAGGTTACAGAGATAGGGAGGGGTGTAGGAGCTGGAGGAGGTTACAGAGACAGGGAGGGGTGTAGGGGCTGGAGGAGGTTACAGAGATAGGGAGGGGTGTAGGGGCTGGAGGAGGTTACAGAGATAGGGAGGGGTGTAGGGGGTTACAGAGATAGGGAGGGGTGTAGGGGCTGGAGGAGGTTACAGAGATAGGGAGGGGTGTAGGGGCTGGAGGAGGTTACAGAGATAGGGAGGGGTGTAGGGGGTTACAGAGATAGGGAGGGGTGTAGGGGCTGGAGGAGGTTACAGAGATAGGGAGGGGGTGTAGGGGCTGGAGGAGGTTACAGAGATAGGGAGGGGGTTGAGGCCATGGAGGGATTTGCAAACAAGTACGAGAGTTTTTAAGCGTTTCAAATTTTAATGCACAGAAGGGTATTGGCCGGCTATTTGACTGTGGTGGCATCGCTGATTTCCCCCCTCCTGCACTTTCCAAGGGACGCGCTGGATAACAAGCGGGCTAACTCTGTTGGGCCCTCTCATCCTCGATCCTCCTACCCATGGGAACGGTTATCAGCCATGCCGAACTTTCCCTCGCCCCACTGGCCTTTCCCGCAAGAACAGAAGATCATAGGGTGCGGTAGGCGGCCATTCGGCCCCTCACACCTGCTCCGCCCTTCATGGCTGACCTTCGACCTCCACACCCTCCCCCGGGTCCCCTTCACGTTTTTTAATACGTGGAAATCGACCGGTCTGTGTGTGTGTGTAAAAACGGGAGTCACCTGTAAACACGGCGACTTCCTCGTCTAAGGCACGTCCTAAACTAAAGACGATGTTTAAAACGACGAAGGGAGGGCCTAGGATCCGGGGCTGGGGGGGGGGGGGTGGGGAAGCTGCCCCTGAATGGCAGGCAAACCCTTTGACCCCTGGCTGAACCTTCACCTGCTGCACCAAGTCCCGCCATAAAAACCGCCCCCCCCACGTGCGGAGCGGCGGTTTTTTTCCAAAAAGACAGAGCGCGCGGAGCGTGGGGGGGGGCGCGAGAGACAAAGAGGGAATCCTCCCAGGGGGCAAAGCTCTCTCGGCTCCACGCTCGCGCAGGCCTGGCAACGTCCGACGCCGTTTAAAAATAAAATGGGATGGGACGGGGTGGGTGATGTGGCTTTTCAGAAGAGGTTAAGGAAACTTTGCCGAAACACACAGAGAGAGAGAGAAAAAAAAAGCCAGACAGCAGGTGTAGGCGAAGTCAGCTGGACGCCTCTTGTCACTTTACCAAAGGCAGGCCTCACCAGATTGGCCTTGCATTGTTGCTGCTGCGCATTAGCATACAGCTGTCCGTTCCTGCTTGGGTGGCAAAGGGAAGGGGGGGGGGTGGGGAAGGAGCTGGCTGGTGGGGGGGGGGGGGGAGGATTGCAAGATCTATCAACTGAGCCTAACATTCCACACAAAAGGGCCCTTTCAAAATAAAAGCCTCCTCCAGACCCTCAGCTGTCAAGAGGCGCCCCTGCGTGGTGGTGGGTATCGGGTTCGAGTCCCCCCTCCACAAGCCTGAC
>NC_135914.1:4478137-4585109 GCF_964194155.1 Cetorhinus maximus | reverse complement strand
TCTGGAACCGCCAAATCTCCTGAAATGCACCGAAATGGTTAAAAACCCTCTTTCTTTTTCAGACGAGAAAAAGTATCTATATAAATATATATATATAAATATACACACATTGGTTTGCTGTCGAGTCACAGGATTTTTTTTTTGTCTTTACAGCCAAAACTGTTAAGAGAGAAAAAGCCCTTTTCAGAAATGAGACAGGAAGAGAGAGAGAGAGAGAGAGAGAAAAGAACGAGATTTAACAAAAACACAAAAGTTATTGCAAGGGGGAAACTTTTCTCTGTCTCTGTGTCTCTCTCTCCTGCACAAGGTTTCCTGGCTCTCGCTTGAATCCCAGTTAGGGCTGGAGAATTATTATTTTTCTTCAAACTGTTGCAAACAAAATTAAAAACCCACTCCAGCCAGACACCAAAAGTGTACACACACAAAGACTCATCAAGACACACACACAGGGGGAAAAAAAGCCTATAGGAGGAGGAGGTGGTGGGGGGAGAAAATCTCTTGAATACTTACAGTCTTGCCATTGTAGAAATACATCAAGGGGTTATTGCCTACGCCAGGGACTGGATACGCACAGTACATGATTGCTGGGGGACTTCTGGTGAAGATTCAGATGCAGGTGAAGTGTCCAGGTTTTTATTAATCCCCTCAGATTAAAAGTAGAGGCCGGGAGAGAGATTAAAAGGGAGAGAGAGAGGGAGAGAGACTCCGCTTGTTTTCAGCCTATAATTACAGGACTACAAAGTCCCTCAGACCACATATGGGCCCTTAACAGCCACATGCAGATGAGGCTCAAGCCATTCCACTCTCAGTTAAAGGGGAGAGCACATTTACTTGACTTTGGATCAAGGAAATAGGGAGGGAGGGAGAGAGAGAGACACACACACACAAAATGGACTGAACCATAGTTGGGAGGGTGAGAGAGAGAGAAAGAGAGAGAGAGAGAGAGATTTGTAACTCCAGTTAAAGGGAAAATTCTCAATGTGAACAGCAAACTCTTGTGACCAGAGGGAGGAGGAGGGAAAAAATACACACACACAGTTTAAAGTTGTTCAGGTGCCAGTAAAAGATCAGCACTGCTGTCACCATTCATACTGGAGTTCTGTTTTTCAAGGGTTACACGACCAGTTTGGACAAGTTTTACTGGTTACCCCCCCACCCCACCCCCTCCCACTTCTCCAAATTTCCCTGCTTTTCCCCCTTCAGAGGGTTTTTTTGGGAACAGATTTTTGGAAGGGGTGGGAAGGGAGGAGGGATCCACGTTCAGATAAGGTGAAGGGCGCCTGAGTTTATATTAAAGTGAGAAGCAAAATCGCTCATTAAAGGGACACTGTTGTGTTCTTCCTCAACCTCCAACCCCAGGCATACACACAGACAGACAGACATCCATACATACACACACACACACACACCCATACACACACGCACACAGACACACACACACAGACAGACACCCATACACACACACATGCACACACAGACACCCATACACACACACACACACACATGCACACACAGACACCCATACACACACACATGCACACAGACACACACACACACACACAGACACCCATACACACACACATGCACACACAGACACCCATACACACACACAGACACACACATGCATACACGCACACACATGTACCGATACACACACATGCACACACACACACACCCATGCGCACACACAGACACACACACATGCACACAGACACCCATACACACACACACAGAGACCCATACACACGCACAGACACCCATGCACACACAGACACACACATGCATACACGCACACACATGTACCGATACACACACATGCACACACAGACACCCATGCACACACACAGACACACACACATGCACACACACACAGACACACATATGCACACACATGTACCGATACACACACATGCACACACAGACACCCATGCACACACACAGACACACACCCATGCACACAGACACACACACGCACACACACAGACACACATATGCACACACATGCACATGCGCAAACACGCACACAGACACATATATGCACACACACATGCACACACGTACACACACACAGACACCCATACACACACACACTCACTCTCTCTCACACACGCACACATACACGCACATGCACACACCCTCACACGAGCTTCCCATCCCTCCTGACAAGTCTGACCCATTCATCCCCCTACTCCTCCCAGCCCCTCCGAAGCCACCAGCCCTTCATGTATAAACCTTGGCAGCATGAGGGTGGACTTGATATTCAGCCGCAGGGCTGGTGGGGGCTCTGAGGGTCATCACAAGACCTTGCATTTCTCTAGCGCCATTCACCCACCCCCCCCCCCCCCCCTTCCAGGACGACCCAAAGCGCTTCACAGCCAATGAGGTACTGTTTTGGAGCATAGTCACTGTGGTAATATAGGCAATGCAGCAGCCAGTTTTTACACAGTAAGATCCCATAAACAACAATGTGACAGTGATCCAGATCATGTGTTTTTTTCAGTGATGCTGGTTGAGGGATGAATATGGGTCCCAGGACATTAGGGAGAATGCCCCCTCCCCCACCCCGCTCTTCTTCCAATAGCAGCCATGGGTGCGGCACTCCCTCAGTACTGACCCTCCGACAGTGCGGCACTCCCTCAGTACTGACCCTCCGACAGTGCGGCACTCCCTCAGTACTGACCCTCCGACAGTGCGGCACTCCCTCAGTGCTGACCCTCCGACAGTGCGGCGCTCCCTCAGTACTGACCCTCCGACAGTGCGGCACTCCCTCAGTACTGACCCTCCGACAGTGCGGCGCTCCCTCAGTACTGACCCTCCGACAGTGCGGCGCTCCCTCAGCACTGACCCTCCGACAGTGCGGCACTCCCTCAGTACTGACCCTCCGACAGTGCGGCGCTCCCTCAGTACTGACCCTCCGACAGTGCGGCACTCCCTCAGTACTGACCCTCCGACAGTGCGGCGCTCCCTCAGTACTGACCCTTCGACAGTGCGGCGCTCCCTCAGTACTGACCCTCCGACAGTGCGGCACTCCCTCATTACTGACCCTCTGACAGTGCGGCACTCCCTCAGTACTGACCCTCCGACAGTGCGGCGCTCCCTCAGTACTGACCCTCCGACAGTGCGGCGCTCCCTCAGTAGTGATCCTCCGACAGTGCGGCACTCCCTCAGTACTGACCCTCCGACAGTGCGGCACTCCCTCATTACTGACCCTCTGACAGTGCGGCGCTCCCTCAGTAGTGACCCTCCGACAGTGCGGCGCTCCCTCAGTAGTGACCCTCCGACAGTGCGGTGCTCCCTCAGTAGTGATCCTCCGACAGTGCGGCGCTCCCTCAGTAGTGATCCTCCGACAGTGCGGCACTCCCTCAGTACTGACCCTCTGACAGTGCGGCACTCCCTCAGTACTGATCCTCCGACAGTGCAGCATTCCCTTGGTACTGGCACTGGGACTGCTGGCCTGGGTGATGGGGCTCGAGCCTCTGCAGTCGGGCTTGAACCAATGACCTTCTGACTCAGAGGCGAGAGACAGGGTGCCACAGCTGACAACCACTTGTAGCTAAGATAACAACTCAAGGCTTTCTAGCTTGGCCCTTTCTCTCCCCGCTGTTGTCCATAAGCACACTCTCTCCAGCAGGGGTCATGGGACAGAGAGGGAAAGCCACAGTATTGAAGTGGTTATTTTGCAGTTACCGATGGGGACTGTGGCTTCATGTTTCTCAGTCATTGGTTATGGGCCCTGCACTTAGGCCGACAAGTGGCAAGTAACATTCGTGCCACACAAGTGCCAGGCAATGACCTTCTCCAACCAGAGAGAAACCAACCATCGCCCTTTGACACTCAATGGCATTACCATCGCCGAATCCCCCACTATCAACATCCTGGGGGTTACCATTGACCAGAAACTGAACTGGACCGGCCATATAAATACAAGAGCAGGTCAGAGGCTGGGAATCCTGCAGTGAGTCACTCACCTCCTGACTCCCCAAAGCCTGTCCACCATCTACAAGGCACAAGTCAGGAGTGTGATGGAATACTCCCCACTTGCCTGGGTGAGTGCAGCTCCCACAACACTCAAGAAGCTCGACACCATCCAGGACAAAGCAGCCCCGCTTGATCGGCACCCCATCCACAAACATTCACTCCCTACCTAACACCGACGCACAGTAGCAGCAGTGTGTGTACCATCTACAAGATGCACTGCAGCAACTCGCCAAGGCTCCTTCGACAGCACCTTCCAAACCTGCGACCTCTACCATCTAGAAGGACAAGGGCAGCAAACGCCTGGGAACACCACCGCCTGGAAGGAAGGAGGGATGAAGATATGGCGGAGAGATATGAGAGGGAGAGGTTAATGTGGAGAGTGAGTTTGTTATTCTTACATGGGATGTGGGTGTCACTGACAGGGCCTGAAATTGTTGCCCCATTGAGAAGCTGGTGATGAGCTTCAACATTGTCGTTTGCACTAAGTGCTGGGGTCCTCCATCAGCGAGAATGACCACATTTGTGCAGCCTCCTCCTCCTTCCTGTTGGCTGTTTAATTGTCCATGACTAGATGTGGCAGAGTATGAGGAAGAGAGATATGAGAGAGAGAGAGATATATGGAGAGAGGCAGAGAGAGAAGGGAAAGAGAAAGAGAGATATATGAGGGAGAGATGGAGGGGGAGAGAGAGAGATGGGGAGAGATATGACAGAGGGATGGCGAGAGAGAGAGAGGGGTGGGGGAGAGATATGAGAGAGAGTGATGGAGAGAAAGAGAGAACAGATGGAGAGAGATATGAGAGAAAGATGGAGGGAGAGATGGGGAAGATGGAGATGGGGAGGGATATGAGAGAAGGAGAGATAGAGAGGGAGAGAGGGACAAAGAGACAGAGGGAGACAGAGAGAGAGAGAGAGAAACGGAGGGATGGAAGGAGAGAGAGAGAGATGGAGAGAGAGAAATGGGAAGAGATATGAGAGAAGGAGATGTAGGAGAAAGAGATGGATGGGGCAGCGAAAAAGATAAGGTGGAGAGAGTTATACTCCTGTTACTATATCCCTATTACCCAGCAACACTCTTTACTGGAGGAGGGGTGGGAGGGGGGGCGACCTTTACTTGAGGTGGGGTATATGGATTGGGAAGGGTGGAGTGGTGATGCTTAGAACTGACCCCTCAACTTCTCCGCCTCTCTCTCAAAACCAGAGGCAAATAAACTTGCAGGGCTATGGGGAGTGTGGTGGGAGGGTAAATGGGACTGAATGCATTGCTCCACAGAGAGCTGGCATGGACTCAATGGGAAGAATGGCCTCTTCTGTGCCAAAAGGATTGGGCAAACCAAGAATGCTAGGTGTGTGGTATAACAAAGACTCCCCATGATGTACAAACCCCACTCCCAGCACACCCCCACCGTCCTCTCTCTCTCACATTGAATAGTCACAGAAGGAGGCACTGGAGGGGAACCTGCCCTAGTGGGGTAGGTCCCCAGTGAGGGCTCAGTGCCTTCGAGGGAGTGTTGGACTTGGAGGTAACTCACAGATCATTGCAAACTCGACAGAAAGATTTTTGTAAAAAGCCCAACATGTGCTTAGGCTGGACCCTTACAAAGCTACCCACAGAATTCCAGTCTCAAACCACAGCCCAGGCGATGACTGGAACACCGTCGGAGGGGGTGGGAAACCTGCCTCTCTCCTCTGGCACACCCCGCGGTCCCTGCACACGAGGGTGTCGGTGTCGGTGTCTGTGGACAGAGCAGGAGGCAGCAGTCGGTCGACAAGGTGAAGGGTGTAGGGCAGGAAAGCAGATTTGAGGTATAGGCCCAGCCCCATGAGTGGATCGAAAGGCAGATTACAGTCCAGAGTTAGCAAGACCCATCTTTACCCCTCATGACCTCCGCGCATCCCCCACCTCACCTACACCCCTCCCTATCTCTGTAACCTCCTCCATCCCCTACACCCCTCCCTATCTCTGTAACCTCCTCCAGCCCCTACACCCCTCCCTATCTCTGTAACCTCCTCCATCCCCTACACCCCTCCCTATCTCTGTAACCTCCTCCAGTCCCTACACCCCCTCCCTATCTCTGTAACCTCCTCCAGCCCCTACACCCCCTCCCTCCAGCCCCTACACCCCTCCCTATCTCTGTAACCTCCTCCAGCCCCTACACCCCCTCCCTATCTCTGTAACCTCCTCCAGCCCCTACACCCCTCCCTATCTCTGTAACCTCCTCCAGCCCCTACACCCCTCCCTATCTCTGTAACCTCCTCCAGCCCCTACACCCCCTCCCTATCTCTGTAACCTCCTCCAGCCCCTACACCCCTCCCTATCTCTGTAACCTCCTCCAGCCCCTACAACCCTCCGAGATCTCTGCGCTCCTCCAATTCCGGCCTCTTGCCCATCCCCCCGATTCCCATCGCTCCACCATTGGCGGCCGTGCCTTCAGCTGCCTGGGGGAGGCCCTGAGCTCTGGAAATCCCTCCCTAAACCTCTCCATCTCTCTCTCTCCTCCCTTAAGACGCTCCTTAAAACCGACCTCTTTGACCGAGCTTTTGGTCACCCTGTCCCTAACATCTCCTCATGTGGCTCGGTGGTCAGATTGCTCTTGTGAAGCACCTTGGGATATTTCCGGATGTTAAAGGTGCTATATAAATGTAGGTTGCTGGTTTTTTTTTTCTCACGTCCTTTCATTAATTGGTGCCCAGACCTCTGTAAAGGCCAACAGCTAAAATGTAACAGGGAGCTGATGGCACTACATATTCCAGTCTCACTCTCATCAAAGACAACGTGTTCCTAAAACATCCATCAATAGTTTCCTACCTCTCAGACTCTCCTGCAAATTGCAGCTTTTTCTCTTTTTTCTTCACTTCATTTAAGAACCGGGGTGGGGGGGAGGTGAGGAGGAGAATTTTTATTATAAAACACAGCGAGTTGTTGTGATCTGGAAGGCGCTGCCTGAAAGGGCGGTGGAAGCAGATTCAATAGGAACTTTCAAAAGGGGGAAATACTTGAAGGGGAAAATTCTGCAGGGCGATGGGGTGGGGGTGGGGGGGGAAAGAGCTGGGGGGAGGGAGTGGGACTAATTAGATAGCTCTTTCAAAAGAGCCAGCACAGAGGTGCGATGGGCTGAATGGCCCTCCCCTGTGCTTTATTGTTTTTAGAATTCCCTCTTCTTCTCTGCCTGCCAAGGTACTTCCTCTGTGTACAGGAGCTTCTTGGTGTCTTACTGCAAGTTACTGGCCTTCACCCGAACTGCCCTGCACCCCAGTTCCTGCAGTGCTCAGGGAAGACGAAGGGCGGCTTCTGCCTTCTGTTGTCGAACAGCCGGCAGTCATTGACTCCGCTTACACATGGTGGGAGTGAAGATATTTTTGCTCAGATCCAGGGAAAAAGCCCAGTGTGTGCACAGCAGAGACTCAGGAGCAGGGTTAAGGGCAGCATTGGTTTCCTGGCTAGAGTTTCCACCATGCTCCTGCACTCCCCCCCCCAGCCCCGGCCACACCCCACCCCACCACGCCTTCTCCCCGAAGGATCCTGAGCCCTGCGGGAATTCAGTTCCATCGGCCTACCCCGAACCACCTCGGCCGTAATTCTGAAGTCCAGCTCGCCTTTGCCAGGACATTTGACTGTAAGAGGCATCGCGTCTGAGAGCTCTCCGGCGGAGGTTGCTCGGTGGGGTGGGGGGGCGCAGTCCTTGAGGGGCATCCGCCCAATTTAACCCTTGCTCCTTGACCCAGGTTTGCCAAGGTCGAAGGTGGCACCCCAGCAGAGATCAGTTATCTCAATGGAGGGATGGGAATCAAGTCCAGTGTGGTGGGAGGTGATGGGTTTGTCCACACCACCCACCGACATCTCTGGAAACAGATTGCCTGGGTCTTTTGTTTGTGGGATCTTGCTGTGCATTTAGCACCTGCTGTGTTCCATACATTACACCAGTGATTATTTCAAAAGAATAAAATACTTCATTGGCTGTGAAATGCTTTGTGACCTCCTGAGATAAACACAAGTCTTTTTTTTCTATTTTTAATCTCACAGCTGTGAATAGGCAAGTTGGCATAACAGTAACGTTGGTGCAGGGGTGTCGTTTACTGACTGAACCCAGCATCACTTCATTCTTTGAATGTGGGTGTCACTGGGAAGGTCAGTATTTATTGCCCATCCCTAATTGCCCCTTAGAAAGTGGTGGCAAGTCACCTTCCTCAGCCTCTGCAGTCCATGTGCAAATTGGCTGCCATATTTCCAAAACTGACCTGGGAGTGTTTGATGGGGACAGTGTAGAGGGAGCTTTACTCTGTATCTAACCCCGTGCTGTACCTGTCCTGGGAGTGTTTGATGGGGACAGTGTAGAGGGAGCTTTACTCTGTATCTAACCCCGTGCTGTACCTGTCCTGGGAGTGTTTGATGGGGACGGTGTAGAGGGAGCTTTACTCTGTATCTAACCCCGTGCTGTACCTGTCCTGGGAGTGTTTGATGGGGACGGTGTAGAGGGAGCTTTACTCTGTATCTAACCCCGTGCTGTACCTGTCCTGGGAGTGTTTGATGGGGACGGTGTAGAGGGAGCTTTACTCTGTATCTAACCCCGTGCTGTACCTGCCCTGGGAGTGTTTGACGGGGACAGTGTAGAGGGAGCTTTACTCTGTATCTAACCCCGTGCTGTACCTGTCCTGGGAGTGTTTGATGGGGAAAGTGTAGAGGGAGCTTTACTCTGTATCTAACCCCGTGCTGTACCTGTCCTGGGAGTGTTTGATGGGGACAGTGTAGAGGGAGCTTTACTCTGTATCTAACCCCGTGCTGTACCTGCCCTGGGAGTGTTTGATGGGGACAGTGCAGAGGGAGCTTTACTCTGTATCTAACCCCGTGCTGTACCTGCCCTGGGAGTGTTTGATAGGGACAGTGTAGAGGGAGCTTTACTCTGTATCTAACCCTGTGCTGTACCTGCCCTGGGAGTGTTTGATGGGGACAGTGTAGAGGGAGCTTTACTCTGTATCTAACCCCGTGCTGTACCTGCCCTGGGAGTGTTTGATGGGGACAGTGTAGAGGGAGCTTTACTCTGTATCTAACCCCGTGCTGTACCTGCCCTGGGAGTGTTTGATGGGGACGGTGTAGAGGGAGCTTTACTCTGTATCTAACCCCGTGCTGTACCTGTCCTGGGAGTGTTTGATGGGGACGGTGTAGAGGGAGCTTTACTCTGTATCTAACCCCGTGCTGTACCTGCCCTGGGAGTGTTTGACGGGGACGGTGTAGAGGGAGCTTTACTCTGTATCTAACCCCGTGCTGTACCTGCCCTGGGAGTGTTTGACGGGGACGGTGTAGAGGGAGCTTTACTCTGTATCTAACCCCGTGCTGTACCTGCCCTGGGAGTGTTTGACGGGGACGGTGTAGAGGGAGCTTTACTCTGTATCTAACCCCGTGCTGTACCTGCCCTGGGAGTGTTTGACGGGGACGGTGTAGAGGGAGCTTTACTCTGTATCTAACCCCGTGCTGTACCTGTCCTGGGAGTGTTTGACGGGGACAGTGCAGAGGGAGCTTTACTCTGTATCTAACCCCGTGCTGTACCTGTCCTGGGAGTGTTTGATGGGGACAGTGCAGAGGGAGCTTTACTCTGTATCTAATCCCGTGCTGTACCTGTCCTGGGAGTGTTTGATGGGGACAGTGCAGAGGGAGCTTTACTCTGTATCTAACCCCGTGCTGTACCTGTCCTGGGAGTGTTTGATGGGGACAGTGCAGAGGGAGCTTTACTCTGTATCTAACCCCGTGCTGTACCTGTCCTGGGAGTGTTTGATGGGGACAGTGCAGAGGGAGCTTTACTCTGTATCTAACCCCGTGCTGTACCTGCCCTGGGAGTGTTTGATGGGGACAGTGTAGAGGGAGCTTTACTCTGTATCTAACCCCGTGCTGTACCTGTCCTGGGAGTGTTTGATGGGGACAGTGTAGAGGGAGCTTTACTCTGTATCTAACCCCGTGCTGTACCTGTCCTGGGAGTGTTTGATGGGGACAGTGTAGAGGGAGCTTTACTCTGTATCTAACCCCGTGCTGTACCTGCCCTGGGAGTGTTTGATGGGGACGGTGTAGAGGGAGCTTTACTCTGTATCTAACCCCGTGCTGTACCTGCCCTGGGAGTGTTTGATGGGGACGGTGTAGAGGGAGCTTTACTCTGTATCTAACCCCGTGCTGTACCTGTCCTGGGAGTGTTTGATGGGGACGGTGTAGAGGGAGCTTTACTCTGTATCTAACCCCGTGCTGTACCTGAAATCTTATCCTGTGGAGAGGAGGAGGGGAAGGAATGGTTAACAAGAGTCCTCAACCCTGATAATTCAAAGGGACAGGAGGAGGCCGTTCAGCCCCTCGAGCCCGTTCTGCCATTTAATTCATCAATGCTGACCCGTATCTTAACCTCACCTACCCACCTTGGTTCCGTGACCCTAAAACTCCTTACTCAATGAAAATCTATCCATCTCAGTTGTAACATTCTCGATGACACCCCACTGCTCCCCCCCGCAGTCTCGACAGCATTTTGCGGGGGTGGGGGTGGGGGTGAGAGTTCCAGATTCCCACTCCCCCCCCCTGTGTGTGTGTGTGTGTGTGAAGTGCTTCCTGACATCACCCCTGAACGGCCTGGCTCCCATTTTAAAGGTTCTGCTCCCCCCTCCTTGTTCTGGACTCTCTCCCCACCCCCCGACCCCCACCCCGACCAGAGGAAACAGTTTCTCTCTATCGACCCGATCGAATCCTTGAATCATCTTAAACCCCCCTCGATTCGATCACCCCTTCAGTCTTCGATGAAAGCAGAAAACCTGCCTTTCTCTAGCGCCTTGGGGACATCAGTTACGTTCCAAGTGTGGTCTTGGTCGTTACGGTAGGAGAATATTCTCTAGGCGGGTGGGGTGGGGTGGTGGTGGGGGAGGGTCTCTGTAGAAAACTTTGTGACTGTTAATGGGGGGGGGCTCTGTAGAAAACTTTGTGACTGTTAATGGAGGGGGGGCTCTGTAGAAAACTTTGTGACTGTTAATGGAGGGGGGGGCTCTGTAGAAAACTTTGTGACTGTTAATGGAGGGGGGGGCTCTGTAGAAAACTTTGTGACTGTTAATGGAGGGGGGGGGCTCTTGCCCAGTGAACTCTGCTTTGTGCGTTAATTGGAGCTGAGCTGCCTCTGGAGGTGGAGGGTGGGCGGAGAGAGAGAGCATGATGCAGTGTGTCACAATATTAACCATCTGTTACTGTTTTCTGCGCCCAGTTTGTTGACATCAGCTCGGTTTTTAACCATCCTGACATCAGCCTGGGCTGCCGAGAGTGGGGTGTGGGGTGTGGAGTGGTAATGGCTCTGAATGAGTCTGGGTCCCGAGGGGAGGGGAAAGGAGGGGGCTGGTCCTGCAGAAGGAGGAAAAAAAAAAGAGTAGGGTCAGGAGGTTTTTTTAAAAAAAAAATGCCTTTTGAGGCAAGTCGGGACGGTTTTGGTGGGGGGGTGGGTAAGGGATGGAAAAAAAGCGTCAAGAGGAGGTACTTTGTTTACAGCTCGAATCACAATCTGCTGATTCAGGCAGTAGCGTCAGGCAGTGAGCACTCTGGTCGCTCACAATACACTGGATAGGCTGGTCTGAGCCAGAACCTTTCTCACTCCAAGAAAAGAAGGCAACCAAATAAATAAATAAATAAATAAATACCAACCCCGGCTTCTACTTTAAAAGATGAAAGCTGACAATTAAATGTCAACTTCAAAATGGTCTCTTTTAGTTTTCCCTCCCTCCCCCACACTCTCCGAATGGGTTTTTTTTTCACAAAATGCTTCCCTTCTCTTTAAACTTGCTCTTTCAGTGTTGAGCAGAACCCAACATGTCACTGATGTGCGATGATTAAATCGGGATTGGAACCAGCGTTTGACTCCTGATGTTGACTGACAACGGTTAACCTCCCCTCCTCCTCCTCTCTCTCTCTCTCTCTCTCTCTCTCGCTCTGTCTCACTGTCGAGTCAGTGATCTCTTCCAAGTTGCTTTTGAATTTAGTTCCCCTCCCCTCCCCTCCCCTCCCCTCCCCTCCCCTCCCCTCCCTGGCGAAGGGGCTCCTGGAAACAATTACAAGGGAACTCGAACAAGGTCCTGTTTACAGCTCTGCAGCGAGGAGTCAAGTGACGCAGGATTGTGCGCTCACACTGGAGAGAGGCAACGGTTTCCCCTCCCCTCCCCTTCGATGTCCAATTGCACAACTCCAAAAGAATCTCTGAGCAATAGCTTGGGCCTCTGGATCAGTAATAGTCAGAGCAGCCCCCCCTCCCTCCCTCGCTCCCTCCCTCCCTCCCTGTTAATTCATTCTGAAGCCAGATGGTGAATTAGGAAGGCAGAAGCCAATCTTTTTTTTTTAACTTCGTAACTAGACTTATGCAACGTTTACACGTGTTTACCTCCTCCCCCCCCCTCCCAAACCAACGCCCAGTGTCCCAGCAGTCTTTCTTTACATGTGCTCAGGTTACATAATCAGCCAATTCGCCTCTGCATCCCTAACCTTGGTAATACAGTTAACGCACCATCAACGCACCCTTTGGGAACCAATCTTTAAGATCTTAGGATGTTTCAAAGCTCCCCCCCACCCCCTCCCCCCAGCCCCGCAAAAACATGAATTACTTTCCCAAGAGTGGCCACTGCTGCAATGTTGGGGAACGGGAGTGAATTTGTGCACAGCAAGCTCCCACAAACAGACCATGAGATAATGACCATGATAGGGGTGGGTGGTGGTGGTGGGGGAAGGCAACGAGGTCAGCTCAGTTGGCTAGGATGGCTAGCATGTGGTTCCGAATGGCCCCAGCAGCGCGGGTTCGATCCCTGCTCCGGCTGAGGTGGACTGCGGGGGGGCACCTGCCTCCTCTCGGCCTGTCCCTGGGGGCTGAGGACAGTGGCAAACCGAAACTGCAAAATAAAAACTGCCCGGGATAAAACGTTACCAAACAACGAGCCAGGGACCTGCCTTTGGCCAGAGCGCACATGAATGAATGACCGAGATAATCTGCTTTAAGCAAATACTTACTCAGCGATTAAAAATTGGCCCCAGGACACCAGGGAAATCTTCTCCCCCCTCCCCGCCTCCTCTTCAGTGGCCGTGAGATCTTTCTACATCCAACTGAGAGGGCAGGTGTCTAACCCAAAAGACAGCACCTCCGACGGTGCAGCATTCGTTCAGTCCTGGCACTGCCAGCGACAGCTCAGATCCTGCACCGAAGTCTCTGGGCTGGGGGTTTGAACGCACAGTCTCCTGGCTCAGAAGAAAGAGAGTTACCCCCAAATGAGCCACAAGGGAGAATGTGGGAGAGAATGGGCAAAAGAAATAGAGGTTCCCTCAGTACTGACCCCCCGACACTGCGGCACTCCCTCAGTTCTGATCCCCCGACAGTGCAGCACTCCCTCAGTACTGAGCCTCCGACAGTGCGGCACTCCCTCAGTACTGAGCCTCCGACAGTGCGGCACTCCCTCAGTACTGAGCCTCCGACAGTGCGGCACTCCCTCAGTACTGACCCTCCGACAGTGCAGCACTCCTTCAGTCCTGACCCCCCGACAGTGTGGCCCTCCCTCAGTACTGATCCTCCGACAGTGCGGCGCTCCCTCAGTACCGACCCTCTGACAGTGCGGCGCTCCCTCAGTACCGACCCTCCAACAGTGCGGCGTTCCCTCAGTACCGACCCTCTGACAGTGCGGCGCTCCCTCAGTACCGACCCTCCAACAGTGCAGCACTCCCTCAGTACTGACCCTCCGACAGTGCAGCGCTCCCTCAGTACTGACCCTCCGACAGTGCGGCACTCCCTCAGTACTGACCCTCCGACAGTGCGGCGCTCCCTCAGTACTGACCCTCCGACAGTGTGGCACTCCCTCAGTGCTGACCCTCTGACAGTGCGGCGCTCCCTCAGTACTGGCCCTCCGACGGTGCGGCGCTCCCTCAGTACTGACCCTCTGACAGTGCGGCGCTCCCTCAGTACTGGCCCTCCGACGGTGCGGCGCTCCCTCAGTACTGACCCTCCGACAGTGCGGCACTCCCTCAGTACTGACCCTCCGACAGTGCGGCGCTCCCTCAGTACTGACCCTGTGACAGTGCGGCGCTCCCCCAGTACTGACCCTCCGACAGTGTGGCTCTCCCTCAGTACTGGCACTGGGAGTGACAGCCTGAATGTTGTGCTCCGGTCTCTGGAGCGGGGAGCCCAACCCACAGCTCTGACCCTGAGCCACAGCTGACCTGAGGCAAGTTGCTAACCATGTATCTTAGCTCAGATCAGGTTAACAGCTACTTAAGTCCTGACCTTAATGTGTGACTTTTATCAATTCCTGGCCTGAGAGCTGAGGTACCAGCATTTTGCATGTTTGCAATTAAATATCCTAAAATTAAAAGAAGCACAACAGCATAAACAAGGGATTCTGTCAATGGGAGGCTGAGCAGAATACCCTGTTAGAATGGCCAGCACAGGAACCACTGAGAATTGAGCATTTCTCTAGCACCTTTCACATCCTCCGGATGTCCCCAAAGCATTTCACAGCCAATGGAGTCCTTTTTATTGTCTGGTCACTGTTGTAACGGAGGAGACCCGGCAGTCAGTTTGCGCACAGCAAGATCCCACAAACAGCCATGTGATAAAGACCCAGTTCATCTGTTCTAAAAGTGATGTCGGTCGAGGGATAAATATTGGCCCCAGGACACAGGGGAGAATTTACCCCCACTGCCCCCCACCCCCTCCCCCCCCCCAGCTGCTCTTCTTTCAATAGTGCTGCACGATTGAGATGAGACAATCTCTGGCTACACGGGTTCAAATCCCCCCACGGCAGATGCTGGTGGAATTTAAATTCAATTAATAAAAATCTGGATATGAAAAGCTAGTCTCAGTGATGGTGACCAGGGTAGCCATCATGGATTGTCGTAAAAACCCCATCTGGTTCACTAATGCCCCTTTAGGGAGGGAAATCTGCCGTCCTTACCCGGTCTGGCCTACACATGACTCCAGACCCACAGCAATGTGGTTGACTCTAAACTGCCCCCCTCTGAAATGGCCGAGTGAGGCCACTCAGTTCAAGGGGCAATTAGGGATGGGCAACAAATGCTGGACCTTGCCAGCGACACCCACGACCCATGAAAGAATTGAGAAAAAGCTAAATGATACAATCTTAAAGCAGGGTGCAGGAGACACCAGTCATTAAAGTTGGTGGAACAAAATGTACTGCTGAGGCTTTATAAGGCTCTGGTCAGACCACATTTAGAAGATTGTGAGCAATTTTGGGCCCCGTATCTCAGGAAGGATGTGCTGGCCCTGGAGAGGGTTCAGAGGAGGTTCACGAGAACGATCCCAGGAATGAAAGGCTTAACATATGAGGAACGTTTGAGGACTCTGGGTCTATACTCGATGGAGTTTAGAAGGATATGGGGGGGATCTGATTGAAACTTACAGAATACTGAAAGGCCTGGACAGATTGGACGTGGGGAAGATGTTTCCATTAGTAGGAGAGACTAGGACCCGAGGGCACAGCCTCAGAGTAAAGGGAAGACCTTTTAGAACAGAGATGAGGAGAAACTTCTTTAGCCAGAGAGTGGTGAATCTATGGAATTCATTGCCACAGAAGGCTGTGGAGGCCAGGTCATTGAGTGTATTTAAGACCGAGATAGATAGGTTCTTGATTGGTAAGGGGATCAAAGGTTACGGGGAGAAGGTGGGAGAATGGGGTTGAGAAACTTATCAGCCATGATTGAATGGCGGAGCAGACTCGATGGGCCGAATGGCCTAATTTCTGCTCCTATGTCTTATGGTCTTATGGATGAGGCTTCCTAAAAAAAAATGTAAAGGCCGCTTGGCCTTTTCGGTTGGACGGGCAGCATAAATTTCAAATGAATTACCTTGTTCGTGGCCTTCATAGGCCTTTCAGTAATCGGCGGGCGCACAGCCCACTCCGGCAGGCGGCCGCCGAAGGAAATATATACACGATGACGTGGAGACACACGCCCGACATCATCGCGCGTCATGTCACGTTCCGGCTGTCTGGCGCGCGCCTGCAGGCCGAACGTAAAGTTCGTGGCTGTGCTTTCTGAGCTGAGGCCTGGAGTACAAAAGTAAGGAATTTAGGCCGAAGCCTTTATAAATCTCCGGTTAGGTGCCAGCGGGAGCCCTGTGTCCCATTCCGGGCCCCCGCACTTTAGGAAGGAGGTCGAGGCCCTCGGAGAGGGTGCGGGAGGGAGATTTACCCAGAACGGGACCCGGGGATGAGGAGGCTTCAGTTCATGTGGAGAGACTGGGAGAAGCTGGGATTGTTCTCCTTAGAGCGGAGAAGGTTAAGGGGGAGATTGAATGGAGGCGTTCGGAATCAGGAAGGGGGTTTTGGACAGAGTAAATAAGGAGAAACTGTTTCCACTGGGCAGGAGGGTCGGTAACCAGAGGGGGACACAGATTGAAGAGAATCGGGGAAAAGAACCAGAGGGGGAGATGAGGAGAGTTTATTTTTAACACAGCGAGCGGTTGTGATCTGGAAGGCGCTGCCTGAAAGGGCGGTGGGAGCAGATTAGGAACACAGGAACAGGCCATTCAGCCCATCGAGCCTGCTCCACCGATTCAGTAGTAACTTTCAAAAGGGGGGAATTGGATAAATACTTGAGGGGGGCAACATGTGCAAGGTCACTCCGTCTCCTGGCCAGTGTTTATCGTTCAGCCCAACATGGCTGGAAAGAGAAAAATAAGAACAGCCTACTTTCCCCTAACCGCACGGCTGCTTGTGGGATCTTGCTGCCCACAAATTAACGGCCGCGTTCCCCACATCGCAACAGTTGGTTGCGCTTGGAAAGTGGCTTCCGCTGGCTGTGGGGGCATCCTGAAGGTTGTGACAGGCACTATAGCAATGCAAGTGTTTTTTTTTTTGTTGTTGTTGTTGTCTCGGCCCCAGGGCCTGAACAGACAAGACTTGAAGGGTGGAGATCAGTCACCCCCGTGCCTGCTCGAGGAACTATCCAGATCACTGTGCACAGCTTATCGATTAACAGCGCAGAATGAGGCCATTCGACTGGCTGGGTCTGTACTGGCTCTCTGCAGGAGCAATTTAGACTGTCCCACTCTCCCCCCACCCCCACCACCCCCGCCCACTGGCCCTGCAAATTGTCCTTCACATAATTATTCACTTTTCCTTTGAAAACCCTGCCTCCTCCACCTCACTCTCAGGCAGGGCCTTCCAGATCCTAACCACTCGCTGCGTGAAAAACACACTGGCCTTGACTGCCTGAAACTCTCCGCCTCTCTCTCTCTCTCTCTCTCCTCCCTCAAGACCGCTCCTTAAAACCTTTGACTGAGCTTTTCGGTCACCTGCCCCTCATATCTCCTGTGGCTCGGGGTCAGATTTTATTTGATCTGCACGGCTGGGGAGCACCTTGGGGGGCGTTCGACTGAATGAAAGATGCGTGCGCTGTCTCCATGTCCGATGTTGGGGGTCATGAAGCCCCACACTGTGGAATAGCCTGCCAACACTATGTCATGTGAAAGAGGTGGCCCTTTGGGATTAGATACATACGAACATACGAGTTAGGAGCAGGAGTGAGGCCACTCGGCCCCTCGAGCCTGCTCCGCCATTCAATAAGATCGCGGCTGATCTGACTGCAATCTCAACCCCACATTCCTGCCTACCCTCCCCCCACCGATAACCTTTCACCCCCTCGCTTATCCAGAACTTATCTCGCTCCGCCTTAAAAATATTCAAAGACTCTTGCTTCCACCGCCTTTAGAGGAAGAGAGTTCCAAAGACTCACAACCCTCAGAGTGAAAACATTTCTCCTCACCTCTGTCTTAAGTGAGCTACCCCCTTATTTTTAAACAGTGACCCCCCCCCCGCCCCCGCTCGTTCTCGATTCTCCCACAAGAGGAAACATCCTCTCCACATCCCACACCCTGTCAAGACCCCTCAGGATCTTATAGGTTTCAATCAAGTCGCCTCTCACTCTTCTAAACTCCAGCGGATGCAAACCTGACCTGTCCAACCTTTCCTCCTAAGACCGTCCCAGGGTATGAGTCCTGGTAAACCTTCTCTGAACCGCTTACTGGAAGGAGCAGCCCCCGTTCGAACTTTGTACCCCCCACCCCCCCGTAGGAGAAAGACGGCGAGGAGCCCTGAGGAATTTCCAGGGTCACCAATCCCTCAGCCATCCTTGGAAAGAGAGGGAAGAGCAGAATACCGCGGATGCTGGAAATCTGGACTAAAAACGGGAAGTGCCGGAAATATTCCGACAGTCCGGCAGCGTCCGGGGGGAGAGAAACAGAGTTAGCGTCCCTCGACTCCAGCGCGCCCCTTCCTTCAGAACCCAAAAAGAGGTGGCTAGCTCATCACCGTCCCGTTTGCCCCGTGTGTGGGAGCTGGCTGTGCGCAAATTGGCTCTGGCCCTTCCGATGTTACACCAGCGGCGACGCTGGAAAGGGAAGTACTTTGCGGGCTGCATCTACAAACGAAAGATATGGAAACGGTTAAATGTCACCCAAAACGATCAGGGCCGGGGGGGTGGGTGGGTTAAAGTATAACGCTGCTCCGGTCGGGAGGCAGCTATTTAGCCTGAGGTTGGAGTGGCGCCTCACGGTGGGCGCGGGGTTAATGGGAGCCCGAGCGGGTCGTTCTGGAGGGAGGGCTGCCTTGGTCTCGGTGCGGCGTGTGCAAGTCCTGTCCTCTTTGTCTAGCAACAGCCTGAGGCCTACCCTCTGGAGGGAGGCGCAGGCCTCAGGCTGTGTTTGTGGCAGCTTCTCAGCCTCTAGCCCAGGGTTGCTGGGGGTGGGGAAGAGATACGGAGATCGGAGGTTTCCTTTCTTGAGAGAAAAGGGGGATTTTATAATCCGCCTCGATGTTGATAGTCCCTCAGAAAAAAAAACACACACACACACACACAGCCAGTGACTGGGCCGGTGATCAACGTTTTATTTTGTAACCACCTTCCCCCCACTGCCTATTGCTTCTCTCTCTCTCTCTCAGACAACAGAGGGCCAAGGAGACAGGGGGTGGGGGGAGAGAGAAATGGGTGACAGCTGTTCTCTTGAAAAGGGCAGAGCTTCTGTCATGCGTGGCTAATTTCAAGTATAAAAATGAGGTGTTACTTCCTCGATTCCCCAACGGCCTTTAGCCAAAAGGCCTTGCTTGCCCTCCCTCCCTCCTCCCCCCTCCCCCCCGGCACCCGGCCATCCCTCAGGAGCACAGGAGGAGGCTTATGATTTACAATTATCCCTTTCATTCTATCCATCTGCAGCGGGATTTGCTGCTTGTGAAAGGCTTGGGGCAGGGGGGAGGGAGGGAGGGAGGGAGGGTAGACACAGGGGTCGGAGGGAGTGCGGGAGGGATGCAAGACATGAAACGGAGGCTGGGATGTCACAATACCGAGGCCAGCGTTTTATTTTAATAACCGATACCTTTGTGCTCTGAGGAATGCCTTCCCCTAACACCCCCACCACTCCCCCCACCACCTCCCTACACATTCCCCAACTCAGGCAAGGGGTGTTTTGCTGAGTGTTTTTTTGGCGGGGGGTTGGTGGGGGAAGTCTTTACAACGACCACAGCTCTGATGGGTTTAAAGACAAACCAGATTGAATCCCGGTGAAATCCAGCCAGTTTAAGTCAACCGGTATCGAATGAGAGGGGTGGGAGTTGGGGCATATCTGCAGCCCCGGTTCCTGGTCCCCCCCCCCTTCCCTCCCCACCCACCACCAACACCTTAGACAAACCCTGAGTCAAGGAATGGCCTCACATTTCTCTCGCGCCCTTCACCGCCTCAGGGCTTGCCAAAGCGTTTCACAGCCAGTGAGGTGCTTTTTTGGAGCGTGGTCACTTTTGTAACGTATAGGAAACCCGGTAGCCAATTGGTGCACGGCAAGATCCCACAAACAGCAACGTGCTGATGATTCGGGTTGTCTGATTTTTGTGATGTTGAGGGGTAAATATTGGGCCCAGGACCAGGGAGAACCTAAAGAGGGCGGACGGAGGGGGTCTCAGTTTCATGTCTCATCTGAGAGATGGCACTTCCGACAGAGCGGCACTCCCTCAGTACTGACCCTCCGACAGTGCGGCACTCCCTCAGTACTGACCCCCCGACAGTGCGGCACTCCCTCAGTACTGACCCTCCGACAGTGGGGCACTCCCTCAGTACTGACCCTCCGACAGTGGGGCACTCCCTCAGTACTGACCCTCCGACAGTGTGGCACTCCCTCAGTACTGACCCTCCGACAGTGGGGCACTCCCTCAGTACTGACCCTCCGACAGTGCGGCACTCCCTCAGTACTGACCCCCCGACAGTGCAGCACTCCCTCAGTATTGACCCTCCGACAGTGCGGCACTCCCTCAGTACTGACCCCCCGACAGTGCAGCACTCCCTCAGTACTAACCCCCCCGACAGTGCGGCACTCCCTCAGTACTGACCCCCCGACAGTGCGGCACTCCCTCAGTACTAACCCCCCCCGACAGTGCGGCACTCCCTCAGCAGTGGCATGGGGGGAGCTGTGGGCCTGGATTTTGTGCTCAAGTATCCGGAGTGGGGGACTCGAAACCCACAACTTTCTGACTCAGAGATGAGACAGTGACCCGCTGGAGCCGAGGCCGATTGTGAAACTGTGCGTCAGGGCAGGGCGGGTGGGGAGAGATTTAAAAGGCAGCTCCGATCTGTAGCTGCTGTGACGGGAGGTTCAGAGACCTCAGTGATCTAGACGTAGACAGTTTCTCCCAACTGCAGAACACGCAGTGAAGTTCTCAGCACAAACAGCTGCAAAGCATCTTCTGCTGATCTCAGCTTGGACCAATTACAAATCATTTTTCCGCATATCTTTTTCTCGTTATTGCGTTTAATTGGTTTCAGGATGATTCAGGAACCCCAACAACCCTAAATTCCCCCGCCCAGCCTGTTAAGGTCTTTGCATTACGCCTCGTCCAGGGGGATGCTTGCTCCGACTGATTTCCTCCCTCTCGTGGAGGCTGGGATACAACCTGCATTCACATAGCGCCCTTTAACGCAGTAAAGCGTCCCAGGGCCCTTCACAGGAGCATTGTCGGAGCTAAACCTGACCCCGAGCCACGTGAGGGGGTATTAGGGACGGGTGACCAAAAGCTCGGTCAGAGGTGGGTTTTAAGAAGCGTCTTAAAGGAGGGGGGCGGGCAGGGAGAGAGAAAGAGAGAAAGAGGGAGAGAGGGGGTGGAGAGGTTTAGGGAGGGAATTCCAGAGCTCAGGGGCCCCAGGCAGCTGAAGGCACGGCCGCCAATGGTGGAGCGATGGGAATCGGGGGATGCATAAGAAGCCGGAATTGGAGGAACGCAGAGATCTCGGAGGGTTGTAGGGGCTGGAGGAGGTTACAGAGATAGGGAGGGGTGTAGGGGCTGGAGGGGGTTACAGGGATAGGGAGGGGTGTAGGGGCTGGAGGAGGTTACAGAGATAGGGAGGGGTGTAGGGGCTGGAGGGGGTTACAGAGATAGGGAGGGGTGTAGGGGCTGGAGGAGGTTACAGAGATAGGGAGGGGTGTAGGGGCTGGAGGAGGTTACAGAGATAGGGAGGGGTGTAGGGGCTGGAGGAGGTTACAGAGATAGGGAGGGGTGTAGGGGCTGGAGGAGGTTACAGAGATAGGGAGGGGTGTAGGGGCTGGAGGGGGTTACAGAGATAGGGAGGGGGTGTAGGGACTGGAGGAGGTTACAGAGATAGGGAGGGTTGTAGGAGCTGGAGGAGGTTACAGAGATAGGGAGGGGTGTGGGGCTGGAGGATGTTACAGAGGGGTGTAGGGACTGGAGGAGGTTACAGAGATAGGGAGGGGTGTAGGGACTGGAGGAGGTTACAGAGGGTGTAGGGACTGGAGGAGGTTACAGAAATAGGGAGGGGTGTAAGGACTGGAGGAGGTTACAGAGGGGTGTAGGGACTGGAGGAGGTTACAGAGGGGTGTAGGGACTGGACGTGGTTACAGAGACAGGGAGGGTTGTAGGAGCTAGAGGAGATTACAGAAACAGGGAGGATTGCAAGAGCTGAAGGGGGTTATAGAGATAGGGAATGTGGCAGAGGCTGGAGGAGATTAGAGATAGGGAGAGGCTGAGGAAGCCATGGAAGGATTTGAAAACAAGAATAAGAATTGTAAAATGGAGACATTGTTGGACTGGGGGCCAGTGTAGATCACCAAGCCCAGGGGCTGGAATGATGGGTGAATGGGACTTCCTGCGCAATGGCATATGGGGGGCAGCAGAGCTTTGGATGAGCTGAAGTTCATGGAGAATGAAAGATGGGAGTCTGGACAGGGTAGCTTTGGAATGGTCAGAATGTGGAGGAGGCAAAGACATGGGTGAGAGTCTCAGCACTTGAGCTGAAGCAGGAGCCAAGTGGGGCACTGAAACAAGAGGTGGGAAGAGGTGGTCTTCGCTACAGGGTGGATAGATGGTTGGAAGTTCACTCCAGTGTCAGACCGGACACCAAAGTTGAGAAGGTCTGTTTCAAGCTCTAGATAGCTTATGGTAGACATCCACCACATTCACGTGAATCTAGTCAGTGACAGTCTGCAGGCCATCCCACTTTTGGGGCGAGGGTCTTCACAAGTTGGCACCTCTGCATTGCCTGATCTCTACTCTTGGTGGGCCAGAGGCCAACTCCAACACCCACCCACCGCGCCCAAGACCAGTTGCACCAGCGCGGATGTCCTGGGTGTGTTTAGCTCAGAGCCACATTGGGCAGTGAGACACTGATTGGAGGCTGGGGGTGGGGGAGGGGGAACGGGATGTACAGACAAAACGATACTGCTACCTCTCAGTGGCTGATAAAGTGAGTTCCCTCCACAGCTTATGGTGTTACCTACCTACCCCACACTGATCTCCTCAAAGCTACTTAATCAGACGCTAATATTGTCCGCTTTAATCTGTCTGCCCAGCAAAAGGCTAATTACTTGACTCTAAGACACTAATAATCAGGCCCGGCAGGAATTGAGAGGCCGAGAGATTTGCGTGTCACCCAACGGAGATGTGAAATGACAGGTGACCCACAGAGAAATCCTGCTGAAAGTTAGATCTAACCGGGATTTCCAACCAAATTCCGAGATGTAAAGAGACACCGGCCTCACACCGAGGGAGGGCTACCACAGGGCCAGGGGAGGGAGAGTCGCTTAATAAACCCCCGGTTCGCTCTCCCACAGGGACAGACGGAGCGGACTCTGACCCCCCCGGGGCTCAGGCAGGCGGAACCAGTCAGGACAAGGGGAGTCTGTCCTCCAAGGCTGGACAGGGAAACGGAAACGAGGCCCGGCATTTAACAATGACTCCCACTTCACACAGCAGCCACTGTGGGCTGCCCCCAAAGCGCTTTACAGCCAATAAACAAACGTGGCATTGTTCAATTTGTGCACAGCAAGCTCCCCCAGACAGCAAGGTGATAGCGGCCCAGATAGTCTTGGGGTTTCTTTTTTAGTGATGTTGGTTATGGGGTAAGTATCAGTTCTGGGCAGTGGGGAAAGTGTCGGCACCCCCCACCCCCCATCCCCTCCACAAACACCCATTTCTTCAAAATAGCGACCACAGGAACTTTACGTCCACTCAGGAGGACAGACTGGGTCCCTAGGCTGAACGACCATGTGGCACTCCCTGTTTGCGGGATTGCACTGTGCTCGAGTTGCCTGCTGAGTTTGCAGCGCCACCACTCCACTTCGCTGGCTGCAGGGTGCTGGGGACCATCCTGAGGTTTGAGAAAGGCGCTATAGAAATGCAAGTCTGTCTCTCTAGTGTAAATGCCCCAGCCCGGGGGAGGGTAGGTTAATCGCTCTCAGGGTGGGGGAGGTATGTTAATCTCTTTCAGGATTGGCTGGGGGGGGGGAGAGGTTAATCGCTCTCAGGATGGAATTACACAGCAGAAGGGCAGAGTGAAGAAGCAAAATTGACTGTCAGAAACTCACTCTCTGCCACACAAAAAAAAACCTGCTGAGGGCTTCGGTGGGAGCGGTGAAAATTTCAAAAGTGAGATGGAGGATCCATTTTGTGTTGGGGAAGGAGATTAAGGGTGGTCTTGTGTGGCGTGGTGGGTAGCATCTCTGAGCCAGAACCTCCGGGTTGAAGTCCCACTGAAGGTGCGTTCTGAACGCGGCCAACCAGGCTTACTGTCAACTCGCAAATCCTTCCAACACGTGGCGGGCGGTAAGAGCAGGAGGGATTCCTGGTCAGCCATGTGATGCAAGGAGAGGTAGACCCTCTACCATTGCTCCAGACTACAACATGCATGTAAAAAATTCACGCTGTCACAGACTTTGAGTGAACTATAGCACACAACCGCCAAGGGTTTTGAGAGTTATGGAATCATGGCTGGTAGATGGAGTTAAGATAAAGATCAGCAGAGATCTGAGTGAATGGCTGGACAGGGCTGGATGAGCACCTGTTCTCATCACCCTAGGTTTCAGTTTTAACCTTCTTCCCGATTCCCAAATAATCCTTCAAGCTGCCATAAATACAGAGAGAGAGATTGCTGTGTGCCCCTTTCAGGAGTCTATACGCTTACAAGCCTTGGTTGCTGAGGTTTCCAAAACTCAAAACTTGGTTTGGTGGTGCATGGCTCCATCTACTGGAGCAGCTTAAACTGGGGGAAAAAAAATGCCAATCCTTCAAACACAAGGGGTCACTTCTCTCTCTTACCGTGACTCTCTCTGATGCACAGTTCCTCATTCACCAAGCCAAGCCTTGCAGTACCCTGTGCACGTGGACGCTCTCTACAGACAGGGTTCGAAAGAAATATCTCTGCCTTGGAGCTAAAATAGAACCATTGATATTCCAATTAAAAAAAAAACTATTCAGAATCTGTGTTCTGCCTTGCAAAGGCCCAACTCATGCTCCTTCAAAAGTAGGTCAGCATTAATAGCCTGCTGTGGGGGCTTTAGATATATTTTTTAATTCATAGGATGCGGGCTTCGCTGGCTAGGCCAGCATTTATTGCCCATCCCTAATTGCCCCTCGAGGTGGTGATGAGCTGCCTTCTTGAACTGTTGCAGTCCATGTGGTGTGGACAGTGCTGTTAGGGAGGAAGTTCCAGGATTTTGACCCAGTGACAGTGAAGGAACGGCCGATATATTTCCAAGTCAGAATGGTGTGTGGCTTGGAGGGGAACTTGCAGGTGATGGTGTTCCCCATGTGTCTGCTGTCCTTGTCCTTCTAGCTGGTAGTGGTTGCAGGTTTGGAAGGTGCTGTCGAAGGAGCCTTGGTGAGTTCCTGCAGTGCATCTTGTAGATGGTACACACACTGCTGCTACTGTGCGTCGGTGGTGGAGGGAGTTAATGTTTGTGGATGGGGTGCCAATCAAGCGAGGCTGCTTTATCCTGGATGGTGTCGAGCTTCAAGTGTTGTAGGAGCTGCACTCATCCAGGCAAGTGGGGAGTATTCCATCACACTCCTGACTTGTGCCTTGTAGATGGTGGACAGGCTTTGGGGAGTCAGGTGGGGTGAGTTATTCACCGCAGGATTCCCAGCCTCTGACCTGCTCCTGTAGCCACAGTATTTATATGGCTGGTCCAGTTCGGTTTCTGGTCAATGGTAACCTCCAGGATGTTGTTAGTGGGGGATTCAGTGATGGTAATGCCGTTGAAAGTCATGGGGAGATGGTTAGCTTCTCTCTTATTGGAGATGGTCATTGCCTGGCACTTGTGTAGTGCGCGAATATTACTAGCTGCTTATCAGTCCATGCCTGAATATTGTCCAGGGTTTGTATTTTGTGCTGGTCAGGCACGCTTTATCGGCAGACCCATAAGCACCACAGGCCACAATTGGACCCCGAACGTGATTTAACGCTGGCCTGCCAACTAACTGGGCAGCCAGTGTGAAATGTGCACCGAGAGAGGCTCAGCGCTGCCTGGGGAGTGGGGGTGGGAAAGGCTGTGAGAAGATGGTGGGCGCCGTGAGAAGTGAGAGTGCAGGCAGGCGTTTCCAACGAGCTCCCTGAAGGCTGACAGTTGCTGTGGAGCTGCCTCGGGGGAGCTGCAGTATCGTTCCAATGAAATCTGCACCGGAGAAAAAAAGCCGCAAACTCTCTCTGTAATGCAACTTCAAGCAACTGACATATTGGGCATTTTATCCCACACTGGGTCGGGTATGAAGTGAAAGCGTGAAGGCCGATTGACCCATCCACTAACCGTAAAAGTGCACAGGCCAAGTAACATCTCTAATGATTACCTCCTTCATGGGTTTAATTGACTGCTTAATTGTTGGCAGGCACGCTTCCAATTCCTGCGTGTGTCTGCCGACTGCAATGTTGCGGGCGAGCACGAAGAGGTTGGGACACGCGCCCTGTCATCAAGCCCATGTCTTGCTGCAAATGGACAAACACTGCTGCAGTATTGGGGGAAAAAAGGAGTTATTCATGCGTTAACAAACACAGTCCCTGTTTGCCAATCGCAGAAAGGAAGATACAGCCATAACCCACAAGGGTAATGGCGGGACCAGCCAAGACTCTTACATCCGATCCTTACCCTGTTGGTGAGTACAAGTCAATAATGTGCAAAACACTTTTCACTCGCTCCACCTTCGGCTGCCTTAACCTCTGGAATTCCCTCCCTAAACCTCTCCCTTTCACCTCCTTTAACACACACTTCCAAAATCTGTTCTAGCATCTCATTTTCCTTTATTCACTCATGGGATGTGGGGGGTCACCGGCTAGGCCAGCATTTATTGCCCATTTCTAATTGCCCCTAGAGAAGGTGGTGGTGAGCTGCCTTCTTGAACCGCTGCAGTCCCTGTGGTGTAGGAACACCCACAGTGCTGTTAGGGAGTTCCAGGATTTTGACTCGGCGACAGTGAAGGAACAGTGATATAGTTCCAAGTCAGGGTGGTGAGTGACTTGGAGGGGAATTTCCAGGTGGTGGTGTTCCCATGCATCTGCTGTTTTCATCCTTCTAGATGGTAGAGGTCATGGGTTTGGAAGGTGCTGTCTGAGGAGCCTTGGTGAGTTGCTGCAGTGCATCTTGTACATGGTACACTGCTGCCACTCTGCGTCGGTGGTGGAGGGAGTGAATGTTTGTGGAAGGGGTGCCAATGAAATGGGCTGCCTTAACAAAAACAAAAATAGCTGGAAAAACTCAGGTCTGACAGCATCTGCGGAGAGGAATACAGCTTTGTCCTGAATGGTGTCGAGCTTCTTGAATGTTGTGGGAGCTGCACTCACCCAGGCAAGTGGAGAGTATTCTATCACACTCCTGACTTGTGCCTTGTAGATGGTGGACAGGCTTCGGGGAGTGAGGAGGTGAGTTACTCGCCTCAGGATTCTCAGCCTCTGACCTGCTTTTGTAGCCATAGCATTTATAAGGCTAGTCCAGTTCAGTTTCTGGTCAATGGTAACCCCCAGGATGTTGATAATGGCTCATGTGGCTTGTATCCTCCACAAAGCAGAGTATTCATCCTTGGAATATGGGCTTCGCTGGCTAGACCAGGATTTGTTGCCCACCCGATTGCCCCTTGAGAAATTGGTGAGCCACATTCTTGAACCACTGCAGTCCCTGTGGTGTAGGTACACCCACAGTGCTGTTAGAGAGGGAGTTCCAGGATTTTGACCCAGTGACAGTGAAGGAACGGCCGATATATTTCCAAGTCAGGATGGTGGGTGGCTTGGAGGGGAACTTGCAGGTGGTGGTGTTCCCATGCGTCTGCTGCCCTTGTCCTGCTTGGTGGTGGAGTGCAGCTATACAAATGTAATTTGTTGTTGCCTGAGGTGATAGTTGCCAAGGGCCACAAGGGTAGAACTCAAAAGCCTTGCATCACACTGCTGCCTCTCTCCTGATGTCAGCAAACGCCGCTCCCACTAGTAAAACATATGCATTTTATGGATGTGGGGTGGCACTGGTAAGGTCAGCATTTTATTGCCCTTCCCCAGGGAAGGTGGTGGTGAGCTATGTTGTAATAGTGACCCTTATAGGTCCTTTTCCAAGGGCAGTGGAGTCAACCACATGGCTGTGGGTCTGGAATAACATAAGCAAGGCCAGGTAAAGATGGCAGATTCCCTTCCCTGAAAAATATTAGTGAACCAGGTAGGTTCTTATGAGAATGTGGTAGCATCATGGTCACCATTACTTAACCTAGTTTTTTTTACTCTGGATCTAATTAATTGAATTTAATTTCCCCCAGCTGTTGTAGTGGCATTTAAACTCGTGTCTCCGGATCATTAGTCCAGGCCTCTCAATTACTAGGCATGCAATGTAACCACTTGGCCCACTGTACTCTAGTTCCAGATTCCTTCTTGAACGGAATTCTCAAACTGCAGTGATGGGATTTGAACTCTCATTCTCCAGGTTATTAGTCCAGCAATGTAACCACCGGAATCGGATTTCCTTTGACATCTTTTCAGGCATACTTTGAGTGGCGATTTCCCTCCTTTAATGCAACTACTGAAGCAAGATCAACAACTCTTTGCTTAAAGAGAAATCTCATTCAACAAGTCCACTTTCCGGCTTCCACCATAACTTCCTCCTTAAATGGCGAGCTGCTGCAGCCCTTTAAAGAGGCGCTGCACCGCCACAATTTCTACTCTCAATCCAGGTTTGCGGTTGCATCGAGGAGGAGGCCAGAAGTCTTTCTTACTCCACACAAACAGAACGAGGAGCTGGCTTAGGTGCAGAAAGCAAAGACAAGAGATATTTACCGTGTGCCACGGTGCTGTTACAACCAGCTCCACGTGAGAAAGTGATCCAGTTATTTACTCCCCGGTGACCGATTTTCATGAGAGCTGGCAGCTCAGTATCGCATCCAGAGACGCACCACAGACTGAACACGCCAGCAAGCCATCCCAAGAGAAATGAGTCAAGATACATACCAAAGTTTGCTAGTTCTCTAGCATAAGTAACATTCAACAACTTTCCAGCATCCATTAGAACTTACTCCTTGAATGGCGAGCTGCTGCAGCCCTTTAAATGGGCGCTACACTACGATAATTTTCCATCCACGAACCAGCTTTGCTGTGCACAAGGTCTCGTGCATGGGGAAGGCTTACTATCTATGGCGAGTGCTCCAAATCCCAACTATCGTCGTTTTAGGGACCCTCTCTGGAACACTGCACCCCCAATTACTCACGCAGAGCATTCCATAGATCCATAGGTGATCAAATCCTGCACACCACCTCTAGAGTGCTGTTCACTTGCTATATGGAAGCTGCGATCACACCCACTAACTTGAGAATGCAAGTGGTTGTACATAAGACATTCACATTTGTAATCTTGGTTCCTGTGATCAATGGTTTGAAAAGGATCCAGATTTTAAAATCTAAATGAAATGAGCTTCTCTTCAGCTCCTCCTGCTGCAAAGGGTGAGGAGTCTCGAGCTGAGAACATGAGTTGCATCAATGGCCAATCTGAAGCCACTTGGTGGGAAGATGGTGCAAAACAGGGAGTGGTAGCAGAATTCTGGTGGTCCTTTCATCTGCACTGAACAGCGCAGCAGTGTAACTTAGCCCAGTCAACAATAACAAAACTCTGCAACGCTCTGTTCCCAGGATGTTTATTCGTCTATTAAGCCACAGAGGCACAAGAACATAAATAGGATAAGGAGGCCATTCAGCTCTGGCCTTCATCAAGATTATGGCTGATCTTCTGCACCAACTCCACTTTCATTCTCTATCCCTGTAAAATCTCTCGATCTTCTTCTTGAATCTACTCGATGGCTGAGTTTCCACAGGTCTCTGGGGTAGAGAAGTCAAAAGGTCCACAACCCTCTGAGTGAAGAAATTTCTCTGCATTGCAGTCCAAAATAACTGATCCCCTTATTCAGAAACTGTAACCCGTTCTAGACTCCAGCCAGGGGGAGGGATGGGGAAGAAAACAGCCCCAGATTATACCCTGTCAGTTGCGACACAAGTCAGGGTTGGCAACCTTGACACAGAGGTGTAGATGAGGCAGCCCTCATCCTTTATGGCCAGAGAATCTGAGGGCCACTGAGGTCTCTTGAGCAGGGAGTGAGTGAGTTCCCTAGTCTCAGGTAGTTGAACAAACAACTGGCCAGACTGGAGAGGTTGGGACCGTACTCCTTGGACAGAAAGGCAGCTGAGAGATTTGATAGAGATGTTCAAAATCATGAGGGGGCTGAACAGAGTAGATAGGGAGCTGTTCCTACTCGTAAAAGGATCAAGAACGAGAGGGCACATATTTAAAGTGATTTGCAAAAGAAGCAAGTGTGACGTGAGAAAAAACTTTTTCACACAAGTGGTTCAGGTCTGGAATGCACTGCCTGGAAGTGTGGTGGAGGCAGGTTCAATAGAGGCATTCAAGAGGACATTGAACAGAAACAACGGTACGGGGAAAAGACAGGGCAATGGCACTAGGTCATAATGCTCATTTGGAGAGCTGGTGCAGACACGATGGGCCAAATGGCCTCCTACTGTGCCATTAAAATTCTGAATCAATTGATTCCTGGGATCGGGGGTGGTGGCACTATCCTATGAGGAAAGTTTGGACAGGTTAGGCCTGTATCCATTGGAGTTTAGAAGAATGAGGGGCTATCCTATTGAAACACAAGATCCTGAGGGGTCTTGACAGGGTGGATGTGGAGAGGATGTTTCCTCTTGTGGGAGAGTATAGAACTAGGGGTCACAGTTTAAAAACAAGGGGTTGCTCATTTAAGACAGAGATGAGGAGAAATTTTTTCTCTCAGAGGGTTGAATGTCTTTGGAACGCTCTTCCTCAAAAGGCGGTGGAAGCAGAGTGTTTGAATATTTTTAAGGCAGAGATTCTGGATAAGCAAGGGGTTGAAAGGTTATCAGGGTGGGTAGGCAGGAATGTGGGGTTGAGGTTACATTCAGATCAGCCACAATCTTATTGAATGGGGGAGCAGGCTCGAGGGGCCGAGTGGCCTAACTCCTGCTCCTAATTCGTACGTTCATACGACTCGACAGGGTGGATGTTGGAAGGATGCTTCCCCTGATGGGAGAAACTAGAACTAGGGGACACTGTTTAACAATAAGGGGTCTCCCATTTAAAACAGAGATGAGGAGGAATTTTTTTTCTCACAGGATCATAAGTCTGTGGAACTCTCTTCCCCAGAGAGTGGTGAAGGCAGGGTCAATGAGTATTTTTAAGGCAGAGTTAGATAGATTCTAGATGTCAAAGGCTATCGGGCTGAGGGGGGGGAGAAGCAAAGTGGGGTTGAGGCCATTGAATGGCGGAGCAGGCTGGAGGGGCCGAGTGGCCTGCTCCTGAATCCCTGCGTACGTGCGTAAGGGTCAAACTCTCTTTCAGTTGCCCGACGGACCTGCTACATGCTCCTAGCCCTTTTCAACCAGTGACCTACTGTACCGTGGGAAAACCGCTACGTGCTTACAAGAGGCAGAACTTTAAAACAAAAAAAAAGAGACAAATCACAAGCAGTCAGGTTAAAGTTTATAGAAATGTGTGTGTGTTTTTTTTTTCTTAAAAAAAAGATTTTTTTTTTTATTTCCTTGTCCTCTTCTCAATTACAGGTACATTGTGAATACTTACAAAGCAACTGGGGTGATGGGGGTCAAAACGTAAACAAAGTCAGTGACACAAGTTCAAAAGTTACAGTATTCCATGCAAATTATCATACAGCAGGTTACCCTCTCGAGAAGCCAGTGGCGGCTGCTCAGTAAAACTGTGACTAAATCTTTTAAAAACTAAGATTTATTTTTTTTTTTTAATTTCCAAGTATGACAAAAGTTTTTTTTCTTTCTGAGCATCACGTGGAGGGGGTAAAAATCTCCCTCCGACGTGCCCAGGCCCAGCCTTGATCTTGTACAGCCCCACCCCACCCCCCCAGGCCCCCTTCCTCACCCAGCTCTCCCCCCCCACCCCCCAGCCCCCTCACGTCTTTGCTCAGGTCGGGATCCCGCGCAAGCTAATCTCGCAGGACACCTCCCTTCCCCACCAACCCCCCCACAACCCCACCCCACCTCCCTTCCCCACCAACCCCCATCTCGCAAACCAACTTCAATAGACAAACAAAAAAAGGGGTTGCACAGCAAGGGGGAAAAGGCTTTGTTTCCCTACGTAACTGTTAAAACTTACAACCCTCATTAAAAAATAGTTGCGTATAATTCCATTCTTCCAAACTATTTAATCCAGCCGCGATATATATATTTAACGGTAAAGAAATGGGAATGGGAGCTAACTATCAAGATGGCTGTGAGAACCACAATACACAGGGATGCGGCCCCTAAACAGATTTTATACATCGTGCTTGAAATCTTACTTCTGTAAGATGGAAGGGCTGCTCCTCTTCTCTCACTAACCCGGCCATCTGCTTTTAAAAAGCAAAGGAGTGGGGTCCACTAGATTTTTGCCCCACCCTAGTGAATGAACCGTTTGCAATGCTGGGTCGAGGCTGTGACTAACAGATCGGTGGAGAGGTCAGAGGAGACCTTGGGGGGGTGGGCGATAGCTGGATGGTAACATTTAGGGGACAGGATCTGATGATAACGGATAAGGAGAAGCAGTCTACCACTAGCAGGGCGGTCGGTAACCAGAGGGACACAGATCAAAGATAAAAATCGGCAAAAGAACCGGGGGGGGGGGGAGATTTAAAAAAAATAATGCAGTGAGTCGCTAAGAGCTGGAGCTCACTGCTTTAACTTTCAAAGGGGAATGGGGATAAATGCGTTAAAAGGAAGAAAAAAAAAATGCAGGGGAACGAGTGGGGCAGGGGAGAGGAGCGAGGAATGGTGCTGATTGCTCTTTTAAAGCTGGCACAGACACAATGGGCAGAGTGGCCTCCTGTGCTGCTTGATGCTGTCCTCATCTGGGAAATCAATGGCCAGTGGGGTGGGGCCAGGATTTCTCGATGATTTGGCCTCCCCACTCCCACCCCTAAGAGGTGAGACACGACACTGTCTGATTTGCACGTTTCTGCAGAATATTGCATCTGCCAAATGATGGGATTTCTGTCTGGTAAAGCTCTTAAGAGATCACAGGACCGAGGCGGATAGACAAGAGTTGAGATGCAGGTCAGCCGTGATCGAGCTGCCCAGCGGAACAGGCTCGAGGAGTTGAATGGTCTCCCTGAGTTCTGATCAGCCACCAGTAACTGCTGGTTACGATGTGTGTGTGTGGTGTGGCCCTTAGCACAGAACATCAACACCGACATGACCTGTTTAAAATGGAGCGGATAAATGAGTGGGCCAGGCAGTCTTACCTATCAACCAATGCACGTCCGGAGAAAATAAGCCACATGAAAATTCCGTCTAATGCTTTATCCCTGGGCCGTGCAGTGAGGAGGGGGTGTGTCAAACACTTTCATCAGGTATACTTTCACACTCTGCTTGGGAGTTGAGCTAAATCATCGCTGACCACCCACCCCCTAGCTGAAGGCTATTTTCAACTCCCCCCCCACCCCACCCAGCTCGGCATCAAGCCTAGCCCCGTCCGAAACAATAGCAGGTGATGTTGGGTTCACTGTACCCCACCTGGAACAATTCTAGGCCTAAAATCGAAACCTCAGCTGACTTTATGTTATTATTGTTGTTGTCCTGATTGGGCGAGTTTCCAATCTCAGCCTGGTTGCTAAGTGGCTGTGGGACAGGAGGGAGCAAAGTGAGAGCGTGTCCTCGGTACATCCACCCCCCTTCCCTTCCCCCACCATATCTCCCCCCTCACTGACCCACCCGCCCCCAAACCACCCAAATTCTCTCCCTTTCCCCTCACTGCTGCGGGGTATACCCTCTACCTACAGCACCATCCAGTACCTCGCACCCAAAGGACGACGACTCAACCGTGAATGGCGTCGCAGCTGAACCCGATCCCCCTCCCTCCACCTGCGCTCCAACAGAGATCGGCGGTTGGGAGTGAGTGGGAACCTCGTCTGACTGGTAATGCCTGCCAGTGTCGGTGGAGGTGAGGCATCATTCTGGACACGAACCCCCGCTTCCTGGGTTGAAATCCCAGCCCGCAATTCTGACATCCTACCATCAAGCTAGGCGGCCAAGGTCTCCCATCCGTCTCATGTTGTTGGAAGTTTGAGCGACGCAGCGACTCAACCAATCATATAAAAACAAAACGCAAAAGGGAAAAAAAAAACACAACACTGATCCTTATATACAACAACTATTTACAACTGTGGCAAAATAACTGAGCGGAGATTAAAAATACATTATACACTCATTTAGAATATCTGCTTTAGGAAAATTCCGTATTGCTGCATTTCCAGGATGCACCCTAAATCTAATGCTGCGGTACAGGAGTCCAGACACACACGCGCGCGCGCACAGACACACACACGTGCGCACACACAGACACAGCAGTCCTTGTTTATACACAGGTCTGTACTGTACTCGCCCCTCCTGTCAGTCCCCTCCAAAGCTATGCCGAATCTGCGTTTGGAAGGGCTCTCAAACTCACACGGCCTTCTCCCCCGAGGTCTGATCTGCGTTAGAATCCCTCCCGTGTGAAGCTGCCACCGTCAGGGCTATTTTGCCTGCCACCACCCCCCACCCCCACCCCCCGGAACCACAACATCTCAAATGGCGCAACATCACCTTCAGACTGTGCTTTGGTGTCAATGGAACCGCAGAGCAGCGATCCCCGCCTGCCATTCTACCAGATTGCTCGGTCCAAGCCAATTGGCTCCAAGCAAGACAAGCAAAGTCGCAACAAGACTAATGGGCCTCAACCATCAATTACTGGATCACACCTATCCAAGACTGAACCTGTTTCAACAAACTTTTACTTTTTTTTTAGGAAGGTCAAATTTCCTTCTAAAACTGTTTCGTCCTCCCGTTTTTCCAAGGGGATGGGGCGGAGGGTTGCTGGACGTGTACCCACATACTTTTTAAAAAAGTTATTCTTCACGCGTGAGCGGAGTGGCCTCTCCCTGGCTGTTCAACTGCAGTAGGCATCACACTACAGGTGTTTTGTTGTGGGGGCAGGGTCGCAATTGGCTACTTCAAGGAACTAAACTACTCAACACCCAGTGAAGAGTCAAAGGGATGAAGGAGCTGCCAGGAGCGCGCACAGTTTGGATGGCTTAGGATTAAGACTCCGCGCCTCCTGTTGGCGCCTGTCCTGTGAACACAGTCGGTTATTTCTACCCCGATCTTTGACAATGAGCGGACTCTGGGTGTTTGCCCATCTGGCAGTACATCCATCGACATAAAAATCAGATCTGAATATTGCGGAGGGAGTCGATTCTCACAGGCTCCACCAATCTGGGGCAGGGGCAGAGGGAGGGCATTTCAGGGAAGGTGTTGCATCTGAAGCATCACCCTCATAAGCTTACCCAGAGTAGCTGGAGGCTGCGGCACAGTAAGATCCCAAACTTCATTCATAGTCCATGTGGGGGGGGGGGGTGGGTCAGCTGATCTCAGTCTCTCAATTAGGAGAGGGGAAGAAATGGCAGGAGTTCCAATCTAATTGTTATTTCCGGGACTCATGCAGGAGAGAGTGTGCGTGTTGTACGTACGTGTGTAGGTGCACACGTGTCTATGTGCATGCGTATGCACGTGCACGCATGCCTGAGGGCAGAAGGCCATGGCAGGACAGGACTTCACTGTTCTGTTCTGCTAGTGGTCAAGTGGCTCGCCCCCCTCCCCCCACCCCCAACGCCCGCCGTCAACACTCAGGCATAAACACAGCGTACTAGGTCATGTACCCCTCTGCATGAGCGAACGGCGTTTGGGAAGAGGAGGCCGAGAGACACGTAGCTAGAATTCTTCACGCCCTAAGCTCTACCAACCACTGCAATGCTACGGGAAGGAGTCCCGTGGAAACTCCCCCCTCCCCCATTGGTGAGGGAGGTTAAAAATCTCTCCCTCACCCCGTCCCAATGGTGTCTGCGGCCATGCAGACTAGGAAAGGTTTTAATCTGATCAGTCAGAATTTGATTCAAACCCAGATGCACAGGGAATCAGGGTCACCTCTGTTCGTTCAAATGACGACTGTGCCATCGGCAGCGAAACTAATGAAAACAGTGCCTTTTTTTAAAGAAAAACAAAAATGCCATGTTAGCAGCTAACAATACTAATTAAGGGGCCTTGCATGGCTCATGGAAACACTGACTAACAAGTGAGAGATACTGTCCAGAAAGATCCGGTTAGGTGTTCGCAGGCAGGTTAGCATTAGGGGCCACATGTGTATTCATTCAGTTTGATGCCTTCTGCAGTCCAACAGCTCACTGAGTACAGAAAGGTCACTGGGAGCCAGTGAATTAATCGGCAGCTGTGGGACAGAGGAAGGGAGATTATTATACAGGATTGGGGGGATGGGGAGAAGAAAGTACCCTGGAATTTCCTTTTTTTAAAAAAAACCCAAAAGACAATGTTATGACCATTCCCGATTTCCATTCACCCTGTGGAATAAAGATTTGGGTGAGTTTGAACTGGCAGGAGGCACAACAAAAGCCAAGGTGGGGGGGGGGTCCAGAAACAAGGCTTAAAAAAAATATCAGGGGCACATTTCTCACTGTCAACGAGACTCCATTAGGCATGGACATCAGCGTTAACCTAGCAGAGTGTCCTCCGTGTCGACGCGGGTAGTGACACGCACGGTAAAACACGCCTAGCACCATCAGCACCATCTCCTGCCTCACCAGCTTTCGGCCCCTCCCGGGACCTCGCCAAGTGACGATTTGTGCAGGAGCCCCGACAGCGAGCAGTCGGTGGTTAATCAACCTAGTTGGGGGAAGGGGCAGCGCAGACAAGCCAGATCTCACCGTCATTTGATAAAGGGTCACGCCGACATGCCTCCCCACCCAGTAGCGAGCAAGCGTTATCTAACCCGCGGGGCCCTAGCCCCAGCGGGTGCTGCGTTCTGGATGATGGGAGTGGGGCGCCGGGCCTTCTAAAATGGCACCTGGGCTGGGGCGCCCACAGGGAATGCACGTTCCTACCCACAATCGAAAGGCGCCTCTGGCTTCCGACTTCAAGCGCCTGCTGCGGAGGAATTCTGAGCACAGATCAGACGCTTCGTTACGGGGGTGGGGGGGGGGGGGGGGGCGTGTAGGGGCGATGAAGGAGAGGCGCGAGCTCCACATGGGGGCAAAAAGATCAGCTTGGGCCGAGAGGCCGCTCGCCTGCATCACCAATCGAAAGACACCCGGGTATAAAATCGAGTTGAGGGGCAACCTTCTACACTCAAAGGGGGAGTGGGGGAAAAACAAAACAGGTAACCTAGAAAGGGTGAATGCTTAACGTAATCGGATGACATTCCTCAGTCATGGGTACCTGTTCAAAAATCACAGGCCCCGCTTTGCAAAAATCGGAGACGGGAATATCGCACAGAGAACGCCAAGTTTTCATCTGCCAGCGTCCACGGTTTTTATAGAAAAAACGCACATTTTCATTTCTCGTACACGTGCCAGACAGCCATCTTGTATCACAATGGCGGAATCGGTCTGGGAGTGAAATGCTTTGTTTGTCTCCTCCTCTCGGCACTGGTGTGCCACCCAGAGAGAAGAACGGGAAACCTGTAGTCCAGGCCGGCAGTGGCATCATTCTCGCCTGCGGGGAGCCGATCGGCCGCTGTGGTTTATGTAAAGGCAGGCTTAAAAATACCTTTCTCTCTCTCTCGCGCGCGCGCACGGCTTACCCTTAGCGCGACTGGCAATCTAACCCCCCTCCCGAACCCCTCCTGGAGAAAGGATAACAGTCGGCGCCAGTAAGTTATTTACAGGTCGCCCTCGGGGAATCCGTAGAAGGACTCTGCGTCACTGTCTGCCTCAAAGAGCCTGGTCAGCAGCTTAGGGTCGAAGGCCACCGCGGGAGGCACCTCGCCGCCACACTCGTCCAGCTTCCCGCTCAGGTCCAGCTGCTCCTGCAGGAAGCTGACCAGCTCCTCCTGGGCCTCCACCTTCTGCTGCACCGAGGCGGGCTGGCCGCCGGGACCCGGCAGCACGCTGGCCAACAGGAAGGACTGCTGCACCACGTCTGCGTTGGCACCGACGAACTCGGCCACCTCGGCCACCCAGTTGAGGAGGGACTGCAGCACGTCACCGTACACGTCGCGGTAGCACCTGGCCTCCCGGGAGTACTCGGCCCAGCGCTTCTGCAGGAAGTTCCGGAAGGTCTGGCTGATGCACATGTCGAGGGGCTGGACGCGCGAGGTGCAGCCTCTGGGGATGACGAGCGGCAGCGAGTTGCAGCGGCTCAGGTCGTCGATGAAGTCGTCCGACAGGTGCCGGCGGGAGCTGTCCAGCACCAGCATGCTCCGACTGTAGTGCGCGGCCATGTGCCGGCGCCACACCTTAGCGAGCCACAGTTCCAACACCTCGGCCTCACTGTGCCCCGCCTCCTTCACCTCCAGCAGGATGCCGTGTGGCACTTTCAGCCAAGGCGGCAGACCCCCCCGGGAGAAGATCATGGTGGGCAGCAGGTTGCCGTCAGCCAGAATGGTGAAGATGATCACAAACTGCGGCTGCCCGGTCCCGGTCACCCCGAAGCTGCCTGGGGTGCCCTCAGGCCGGCGCAGGGCCTCCGGGTCCAGGAAAATCGGGATCTCGTCCATGTTGCCAATCATGCGGTGCGGGAAGTCCCGTCCAGCGATCTGCTGCTGGGCAAACTCGACGAAGCTCTGGATGTTCTCCTCCATCTCCTGAGGCAGCTTGCGGGCCACGGTGATCTTGGCGTAGGCGATGAGGTTGTGCCGCAGCAGGAAGCCCACCGCCCAGAGGCAGGAGTCGTCGTCGCCGCCGCCTGGGCCTGAGCCTGAGCCCTGGGAGCCCAGCAGCTCAGAGAGCCTCTGCAGGAAGGTTTCCTCAGTGAGAGGGAGCTGCCCCTCCCTCCGCACCAGCACCCACTCCACCAGTTGCTCCTCGGCCTCAGGGGAGAGGAAGAGGGGGGCTCCGGTCTCGCCGTCAACGCTCAGGAGGTCGAGCTGCTGCGCGCACTCGTTCAGTAACTGCTCCACCTGGCTTCGGGACGCGCCGTACCTTTCAGTGGCAGCCTGCATGCCGCAGCACAAGGCGTGTAGCACCACCCTGAATTCATGTTCCGACAACGATTTCCTTGTCGAGGGCAAATCTACGTGCTGACTCTCAGAATCGTCTTCTCCCTTAGACAACTCGTTCTCTGCGATGCACACTGAACTCGAATCGCATTTATCCTCATTTTCAACGTCCTCTGGACTCAAACTCCTCTTATCATTTTCAACGACCCCTGGGCTCAAGCTCCTCTTGTCCTCTTCAATGGCCCGTGGGCTCAAGCTCCTCTTGTCCTCTTCGATGTACACCGGGCTTGAATCGTTTTTATCCTCTGCGATGTATATGGGACTCGAATTGTTCTTCTCCTCTGCCACATATTCTGGACTTGAATTGTTTTTATCCTCTGCGATGTATATGGGACTTGAACTGCTTTTATCTTCTTCCACATATATTGGACTGGAAGCCTCTTTATCATTACTGGCAGCCGTCGGAAGCGGTGGCGATGTGGCGACGGGTGGTCGGGAGCAGATCTTTGCGTTGATGTAGTTGGTGGAGCAGACCGTGCTCAGTCTTACAGTTTTAACTTGCTGAGTCCTACAAGAAGGAAAGAACCAGAAGAGATTCAACATTTCTTAGTCCCCCTTTCTGTGCGGCATTTCAGTTGGGGGAAGGAACAAATACAGGGCACCCGACAGCTTGCTAAATGATATTTCCCAATTTTGAGCAGAATCTGCGACCAACATTGTGTCTGTAGCTGGGGATATGATGACCCATTTTGCCTGCCACCCACTTCTCACCCAATGAAGTACCCTTGACCAGAATCTCACCCCCATCTCTCCCACTCCTCTCCGAAGGAGGCGAACCAGGCAAGGATACGCTGCCATCGATGCCGGACTTTCTCTGGTACTAGAGTGGCAGTGTCCACACATGGAGGGGAAGGGGACTCTCGCACCACCTGTAGGGCATTGCAGCAGAGGTCCACTGAGGCCGCATGTCCACTTTCCCATCGGCTGAGGCTGTGAACAAGGGATCAGGGAAGGGAGGGAAGGGTGCTCGATTCACCCCCCCAAAACCTTCTTCTAGCCCGGGGACACGCGACACTGATCGCAGACCCTATGACAGCTCCTCCCCAATCCTGTTTAACCCGGTTTTTAGCAAGCTGAGGGATTCTCCGTCCCCACACGCCCACCCTCCCATGAAAAGCAAGTAAATTCCATTTCAATCCAACGTGTACTTACGTGGTGGCGGAGTTCTGAACTTCGCTGACAGGTGGACCTACAGAAGGGGAGAGGCATATTCAGAAATCAAATGGGTTCTGCATGGGCTTGAAACACATTTTACATCCACTCAGTGACCATCAGAGAAATGACAGCAGAGAAGGGGCCCTTCTAGACCATTAAAAGTTACATGGTCATTTGTCGGCCTGCTTTCTTGCTCGAATTCATAACTCCCCAAACTGTGGGTCATGACCCCCAGCGGGGTCGCAAGCTCCAAAGCAGCAATGGCTGCCGTGGAGCTCTGACTGATATCTGACACCTTTAAACCCTCATGTTTTTTTTAAACTATTGGTGGACATTGCCTCATGGACCACTCTCTCAGGCTGATTGCAAAAAAAAAAACAAGCCTGTGAATTGGTAGGTGTTCGTTTTTTTTAGTGGAAACCCTGTCATTTTATCAACTATCCCAAAGCCCAACTCCTGTTCCTGTAGATGCATGGAGGCCATCCTACTTATTATACAGCCTAGCTGGGTTACTGGAACTTCCCTTCCAGAATTCAGAAGGCAAATAGTTCTGTTGTTGGGTACCACTGTTTTATAATCACTGATGGCCCCGTATTAAGCATCAGGAAGGCTTCAAGACTGATCATACCTTCTGCAGGATCATACAAAGCACAAGATTGTGTGTCACTTTTCCGTGCATGCTTGCCATTCTGTTGCATTTTTTAAACTTTTAGCCTCATAAAGGGAGTATGTTTTTCTTAAATGGCAAAACTTTACATGTTTCTTAAGGCAGCGCCTCGTTAAAGCTAAGTTTCCCTCTCTCACTGATCAGTGCCGTTGAGGATGCATGCCAAGATGCAGGCCTGAAGTAATCAGTCATATGTTAATAGTATCCAAGCCAGCTGGTGAAGCCGAAACCAATACACAGAGCTTCTCTTTATTGAGAGAGTTTATTGACTTGTTCAGTCTCACAGCTCTCCTTCTACACCACCCAGTGTCCCAGCTGTCTCCTATTTATACCTGCTCAAAGACAACTAATACCCATCATGTTTCTCCTAACCTTAATGACGACATTAACAGACCTTAACGTAATTAACAAGCATTAACCAGCATAAACACGGTGTGAAGGCACAGGGACGTTCATCGCTCACCTCTCCTCCTTATTCTGCCTGAGCATTAACTGCAAAGCGGAGGGGGTCTCAGAAGCTGCTCAAACTTACCGCCACGACAAAGCAGTAACCAAAAATGTTTTCCAAACACTCTCAGCTGCCACTTGATACTCCAGCAGCCTGGGTTCCTGCGCAAGGCCCATGAGGATAATAGGCAGTGAAAGCATCCTCAGTTCCCTGGCAGTGGCCTACTACCACCTCCCCACCCGTGACCACAATAATTCCCTCACTACAGCGACGCACATCGGTTTGTCTCGCCCGCAGTTGGGTATCAGTCAGGTGGGCGAGCTGTGTGAAACCAGGCCACTAATGTTACTAACTGCAGGCCGAAGGGGATAGCTTTACAAAAAGCCAAGGTCACGTCTGTGGAGAAGGAACCGTTTTTGTCCCTACTCACTCTTCCTTGGCCACCATTGGAGGTCCATTCTCAACCTTGATCTCTCACTGCACTGGACTCTTGGGGAACATATGAATTAGGGGCAGGAGCAGGCCTATCCGCCCCTTGAGCCTGCTCCCCCATTCAATAAGAACATGGCTGATCTGAGGGTAGCTTCAACTCCACATTCCACCCACCCCCCCCTATAACCTTTGACTTCCTCGTTAGTCAAGAATCTATCTACTTCTGCCTTAAAAATATTCAATGGCCCTGCCTCCACCGTTCTCTGGGTAAGAGTTTCACAGCCTCATAACCCTCAGAGAAAAAATTCCTCCTCATCTCCATCTTAAGTGGGAGACTCCTTATTTTTAAACCGTGCCCCCGAGTTCTAGTCTCTCCCACAAGATGAAACATCCTTTCAGCATCCGCCCTGTCAAGTCCCCTCAGGGTCTTACATGTTTCAATAAGATCACCTCTCAATCTCCAATGGATACAGGCCCAACCTGTCCTCCTAAGACAAGCCCCACCATCCCAGGTCGCAGTCGATACCAGAATCCGGGGTACTGGCTTCTCGTTCTGTGTTCAGTGCTCCTTGCTTTCCCTTTGTAATCAGATAGTGCGGGGACAAATGGACTCCTGCCTCCGCCTCCCTCTTTGATCTACACAACTTGCCCTCGGCCTGACCCCGAGAGAACTGGTCTCGTAAACAAAACGCCCGAGATGTTTGCGAGGAGATCACACGCAAACACGGAGGATGCATTAAACAGTGCTTGATGGCAGACGGGCGGGTAGGTACCCGACCCGGGGCCCACCCGATTGACAGCTGTGCCGACCGACAGGTATTTTTAACCCTTTCCTCACCTGGACTTTCATCCTTCCTCCCCTTTTCCGCGCTGGAATGCTGCACACCGCCACTCTCCTCCTCTTCGATTTCAAAATCGGGGGTTGCAAGCCTCGGCTCGGAGACTGGCGTCGGTTCCTCCACCACTTTGGCTGCTTTCCCCTTACGGTCCCCCACTGCACGGACGGAGGAGACAAAAAAGCAAAAGGGAGGGACGTGAAAACTTAAGAAAAATTTTTAAAAAAGCAGCGCTGGCGCCAGTTACAAACCGCAGCCGATCGGACAAGGGCTGCAGCTGATGTTTAACCTGATCGGGGGCATCACTGAGTGAATGCGCTTGGTAGGTTCAGAAAGCAATAAGCACCTTTGTGTATCCACTCACAGTTACAGACAATAACTCGAGCTGCTATCCCTCTGCACCCAGGCAATAGGAACCTTTTAAGCCACGGCCTCTGAAGCAGAGTTTGTTGGCTCAAAAGTCAAACGGCCGACTCCTGCTCCTTTTCCTTACCGCAGAGTTTTAATGGCGCAGAGGGAGGCCATTCAGCCCATCGTGTCTGCACTGGCTCTCCAAATGAGCATTATGATCTCGTGCCGCTGCCCTGCCTTTTCCCCGTACACTGTTTCTATTCAAATGACCATCTATTGCCCTCTCGAATTATGTTCTTATTCGAGCCTCTGAGGCGCAGGGTATGACCAAATTCATGGCTGCGGCAGAATTAACTGCATTCCAAAAGCTGTGAAATTCATTTCCTCTCATCTCCATTGTACAGACGTTCTGGAAACATGAGGAACCTCTCAATAAAGCCTTAGACTGACTCCATGCTGCCCCACCAAAACCCCAGGGCACTCAGCGTCTCTCGCTTGCTTATATTTCTCACTTGAATGGTGAGTCTCCGGGCAAGGGCTGTTTCTAAGGTCTCTTAACATAGCTGCTTGAGATGCACTTAGACCATAAGAAGACCACAAGAAAAGGAATTTGTGGAATGTCTACGAGATGGCTTTTTGGAGCAGCTTGTGGTGGAGCCCACTAGGGAACAGGCAATTCTAGATTTAGTGATATGTAATGAGGCAGATTTGATAAGGGAGCTTAAGGTGAAGGAACCCTTAGGAGGAAGTGACCATAATATGATAGAATTTACCCTGCAATTGAGAGGAAAAAGCTGGAATCAGATGTACGGTATCACAGTTGAATAAAGGCAACTACAGAAGCATGAGGGAGGAGCTGGCCAGAATTGACTGGGAGATGAGCCTAGCAGGAAAGACAGTGGAACAGCAATGGCAGGAGTTTCTGGGAGTAATTTTGGGAGACACAGCAAAAAGATGAGTATGGTGGCCGTTACCAAGGAGAAGGTGCTAGGAAAACTGAAAGGTCTGAAGGTGGACAAATCACCTGGACCAGATGGATTACACCCCAGAGTTCTGAAGGAGATAGCTGAAGAGATAGTGGAGGCGTTAGTGGTGATCTTTCAGGAATCACTGGAGTCAGGGAGGGTCCCAGAGGACTGGAAAATCGCTAATGTAACCCCCCCTGTTTAAGAAGGGAGTGAGGCAAAAGACGGGAAACTACAGGCCGATTAGCCTGACCTCGGTCGTTGGTAAGATTTTAGAGTCCATTATTAAGGATGAGATTTCAGAATACTTGGAAGTGCATGGTAAAATCGGGCAAAGTCAACATGGTTTCATCAATGGGAGGTCATGCCTGACAAATCTGTTAGAATTCTTTGAGGAGGTAATGAGTAGGTTAGACAAAGGAGAGCCAATGGATGTTATCTACTTGGACTTCCAGAAGGCCTTTGACAAGGTGCCGCACAGGAGGCTGCTCAGTAAGATAAGAGCCCATGGTGTTAGAGGCAAGGTACTAGCATGGATAGAAGATTGGCTGTCTGGCAGGAGGCAGAGAGTGGGGATAAGGGGGTCCTTCTCAAGATGGCAGCCAGTGACTAGTGGAGTTCCGCAGGAGTCAGTGTTCGGACCACAACTTTTCACTTTATACATTAATGATCCAGATGAAGGAACTGAGGGCATCCTGGCTAAGTTTGCAGATGATACAAAGATATATGGAGGAACAGGTAGTATTGAGGAGGCAGGGAGGCTGCAGAAGGATTTGGACAGGTTAGGAGAATGGGCAAAGTGGCAGATGGAATACAATGTGGGGAAGTGTGAGGTCATGCACTTTTGTAGGAAGAATAGAGGCATAGACTATTTTCTAAATGGGGAGAGAATTCAGAAATCTGGAGTGCAAAGGGACTTGGGAGTCCGAGTCCAGGATTCTCTTAAGGTTAACTTGCAGGTTGACACGGTAGTTAGGAAGGCAAATGCAATGTTGGCATTTATTTCAAGAGGACTAGAATATAAAAGCAGGGATGTGCTGCTGAGGCTTTATAAGGCTCTGGTCAGACCACATTTAGAATATTGTGAGCAATTTTGGGCCCCGTATCTCAGGAAGGATGTGCTGGCCCTGGAGAGGGTCCAGAGAAGGTTCACGAGAATGATCCCAGGAATGAAAGGCTTAACATATGAGGAACGTTTGAGGACTCTGGGTCTATACTCGATGGAGTTTAGAAGGATGAGGAGGGATCTGATTGAAACTTACAGAATACTGAAAGGCCTGGATAGAGTGGATGTGGGGAAGATGTTTCCATTAGTAGGAGAGACTAGGACCCAAGGGCACAGCCTCAGAGTAAAGGGAAGACCTTTTAGAACAGAGATGAGGAGAAACTTCTTTAGCCAGAGAGTGGTGAATCAATGGAATTCATTGCCACAGAAGGACGTGGAGGCCAGGTCATTGAGTGTATTTAAGACCGAGATAGATAGGTTCTTGATTGGTAAGAGGATTAAAGGTTACGGGGAGAAGGCGGGAGAATGGGGTTGAGAAACTTATCAGCCATGATTGAATGGCGGAGCAGACTTGATGGGCCAAATGGCCTAATTTCTGCTCCTATGTCTTATGGTCTTGTGGTGTCTCCAGGCTAGGGCTGTTTCTAAGCTCTCTTAACATAGCTGCTTGAGATGCACTTGAAACAAATGGAATGGATCCACAGTTGGTGGACATGATTAACCTCAAACCTGAAGCTCTAGAAATTTCATCTCTCCCCGGATTGAGCAACTAAAGGGAGTCACAGGCCCAGGAACACTCCAGAGGCTGCAAAAGGCAAACACTAGGACTGAAATGGAAAAGCTGATCTCTAACTGCTCAACAGCTGCTTGCTACAGGGAGCCAGGGAATGTGAAAGAGAGAGAGAGAGCGTGAGAGTGTGAGGGCAGGCAGCGAGAGAGAGCGCAAGAGGGGCGCAAGCAGAGTAAGGGAGAGTGAGAGAGAGAGCTTGTGAGGGGGGCAGGTGGAGCGAGAGAGAGGGAGAGAAAGAGGGAGAGAAAGAGAGAGAGAGAGAGAGAGAGAGGGAGAGTGTGAGAGACACAATGAGAGAAACAGAGGAGTGGTAGGTCTGTGCAATTATCATTTCAGGTGGACCTTCTGTGAGTGAAGTGTTAACTATTTTTTTTTTAAACATCTCGAGAACAAACCTATGTTTTTGCATATTTGTAATCAAGGCAACTAGGATAAATGTAACTTCTGTACATTCCTAAGTGCCCCAAAGTTCCTGAGAGGCTGTGCTACAGGTGAACAGCTTATTCAGGCAGGTAGTAACGATGACAGAAAAGTCTGCCCAGATCTCGCTGGAGGAGCTGCGCTGCTTACCTGAAAACGTCACAAAACAACAGGGTCCATGTCCTGGGTTTTGATCCAGGTGCTGGGCCATCTCATCTCCGTCACCCGTCTCAACAGCAAATGTGCAGGATGTGCAAACGAGTAGAATGGCACTGTCAAGAAACAGAGGTTAGTCCCGATGCCGAGGGATGTCACTCTCCATAAGTTATATCGTTCATCAAAGAGCAGATTAAACCACAAGAGTACAGCTCGAGTTATTGGCCATGTCTCAGTGGGCAGCTCCCTCACACTGAGTCAGAAGGTTGTGTGTTCAAGTCCCCACTCCAGAAACTTGAACCCATAATCCAGGCCAACATTCGCAGTGCCAGTGCTGAGGGAGCGTCGCATTGCCGGAGGGTCAGGACTGAGGGAGCACCGCACTGCCGGAGGGTCAATACTGAGGGAGTGCCGCATTGTCGGAGGGTCAATACTGAGGGAGCGTCACATTGCCGGAGGGTCAGGACTGAGGGAGCACCGCACTGCCGGAGGGTCAGTACTGAGGGAGTGCCGCACTGTCGGAGGGTCAATACTGAGGGAGCATCACATTGCCAGAGGGTCAGGACTGAGGGAGCACCGCACTGCCGGAGGGTCAGTACTGAGGGAGTGCCTCACTGTCGGAGGGTCAGGACTGAGGGAGCGCCGCACTGCCGGAGGGTCAGCACTGAGGGAGTGCCGCACTGCCGGAGGGTCAGCACTGAGGGAGTGCCGCACTGTCGGAGGGTCAGCACTGAGGGAGTGCCGCACTGTCGGAGGGTCAGCACTGAGGGAGTGTTGCACTGTCAAAGGTGTCATCTTTCAGATTAAACATTAACATGAGGTCCTGTCTGCCCTCTCAAGTGGATGTAAAAGGTCCCATGGCCACTATTGGAAGAGGTGCGGTGGTGGGAGGAGTTCTCCCCAGTGTTCCGGGACCAATATCTATCCCACAAGCACATCCCTAAGAACAGATGATCTGGGTCATTATCACATTGCTCTTTGTGGGAGCTTGCTGTATGCAAATTGGCTCCCACATTTCCTACATTACAACAGTGACCACACTTCGAAAATAATTACATGGCTGTGAAGCACTTTGGGATGTCCTAAGGCTGTGAAAGGCGCTAGAGGAATGCAAGTTCTTCCTTACCATCTGCCCTCTACTGCATCACCCATGCTGTATACAAAGCGAACTGATGGCGCGAGTCCACAGGTTGTCGAGGGTTCAGAAACAAGAGCATCGGGAAGCACCTCTCCATTGAACACCGAGTTTGGCAGCACAGTGCAACATAAGGGAACAGCAACCAGTGGTACACCAGGAATGGTGGTTTACACCCATAACCATCAGTTTCCCCACAGGAACAGGTTGGACTGCAGAGGTTCAAGAAGGCAGCTCACCGCCACCTTCTCAAGGGGCAATTAGGGATGGGCATTAAATGCTGGCCTAGCCAGCGATGCCCACGTCCCCTGAATGAATGAAAATGGTGAGAAACAGCACCTCATGGTGTCTAATGTAACTTCACCCATGCGACTATTATTAATATCCAGACAGCGTGACAGTGGGGCGGATTGGGGAAGTGGGGTGGGGGCGGTCAGCAGAGTCCACACTCTCCTCACAAGTGCATTCACACACTAGCATTTCCAGCGAGGTTTACTGGACAGCAACCGGGCATGGCGACCGTGGGCTGTTTTACCACCTCTAGCTCGAGGAACAGATGGCCTCGGTAACAGGATGGGGCCCTGGACCTCTAGCCGGCGGCATCTGCTGGGACACCGCGGGACATCACAAAACCAATTTCCCCTCCTTCAGGCGCCTGCAGCGCGTCCTGTGCCTTTGAAGCTGCTAATCACACGTAAACTGTCGGACCAAGGCGGTTTTTATAGTAACTCCTTTCTAAGCGTAGTGCAGTGTGGGACGGGGCGAAAAAAATAGTTCCTCAAACTGTCTCTCTCTCTCTCACACACACACAAAAAAAAAAACAAACGTGGGTCTTGACTCTCAAAGCCAAAGCTGAAACTAATTACCTTTTCTTCACTTTTCCAAACATCAAGTATTTTGGTTTCCCGCGTTGAGTGTGGTAACTGCAGAATAAAGAAGAGCTGGACTAATGAACATTGTCTCTGACCACCGTCAGCCGAGGAATATTAAAATGTGCCACCGGCGGGAGCACTGGGAAGATAGTTAATGTACCCGGTTCTCAAGTATGTCAGCGTAATTTTACATTTGACCCGAAACTTGGGTAACGTAGCAATTGAGTCGATTAGACAAAAGATATTAAAACAAAAGACAATGTGTTTTATTGTTCATGAAGCTTAATGATTCTATCTGAATAAAATGTAACCTTCTAGCAGAAGAGATGTAAACATTTTAGCTTTAATTTAAGGTTGACAATGGGGGTGGGGAATTAAGATAGTGAAGGGTGCTTTATAATGGGAGCCAATTCAGCCTGTGTGTTGCTGTGGTCAAGGTGAACCTTTCAGAGATTTCAGAGTGTTAACAGTGTTGAATGAAATTAGCAAGCACTGATTCCAAATAGCAGGGAGATTTTAACTATAGCAGGGGCTGAGGAACTGCCCCTGCTGGGGGGGCGGGGGAGCAGGGGGAAATCAACAGCGTGACATGTTTACATAGCTTCCATTGTAAATGTCGACACAGGAATTTACCATGTCAATTGTTGGGTACAGAAGGATCACACAGCAGACGCGTGGCTTTTAAACATTATCAGTTAGATATTGTGCAAAAGGATAAATTGTAATCAAGCACAGAAACAGGCCATTTGGCCCCTCTGCTCCGTACTGGTGTTTCTACTCCTCACCAGCCTCCTCGCACCCCCTCTTCATCTCCCCCCCCACCAACCGCGCCCCCATCAACATATCCTTCTGTTCCTTTCTCCCTCATGTGTTTATCTAGTTTCTCATAAAAATTCCTGTTCCGCCATTCAAGAATGGCTGCTCTGATTGTATCCTTAACTCCACTTTCCTGCCTGTTCCCCCCCAACCATAACTCTCGACTCCCTTGTCGATCGCTTTGAATGTATTCAATGACCTGGCCTCCACTGCTCTCTGCGGTAGAGAATTCCACAGGCTAACAACCCTCTGAGAGAAGGAATTTCTCCTCATCTCCATCTTAATTGGGAGGCCCCTTATTCTGAAACTGTGCCCTCCGCCCCGCCTAGCTCTAGATGCCCCTATGAGGGGGAAAACATCCTCTTAGCACCCACCCTGTCAAGACCCCCTCAGAATCTTATATGTTTCGATAAGATCGCCTCCCATTCTTCTAAACTCCAGTGAGCACAGACCCAACCTGCTCAACCTTTTCTCATAAGACAAACCCCTCTTCATCACAGGTTTGGCTTTGCAACTTCAAAGGGCGCACAGGCTTCCAGTTGCAGCCTCGCTCGTCGCGCAGAAGGTGGTGGGGTCGGGCGACAGGGGGGGGGCAGTGGGTGGGGTGTCCTACCTGATCATGTGATCAGCGTATGCCCGGCTGCAGCTTGTGCTGTACCGACAGCGGGAGCAGTGCACGTAAGTGGGGAAGTGGTTGCTGATGCTGCTGACGTTAGTGATGTCAATGTTACACTCCAAGCACACCTGGTTACCGTACAGCTTCCTGTCAGGTTGAAGAAGAGAAGAAAGGAAAATTTCAGCCCCGCAAGGCAGCAAGCGGGTGGGTGCTTCACAGCGAAATCACTTCCCGCACGACAGCAGACAAAAAGCAGAGGTGAGCGAATCAGCCCGCAACAGCAAAACCAAGCCCACCTCCCCCGATGGGTAAACCCCGAGGGCTTTCGAACTTTATATAAAAAAAAACTTGCATTCCACTAGCGCCTTTCACAGCTTCAGGACATCCCAAAGCGCTTCACAGCCAATGAGGTACTTTAATTTTTGACGTGCAGTCACGGTGGTCACAATGGGGAAACGCGGCGGCGAATTTGCCCACAAACATCAATGTGAAAAATGACACAGATCGTCCGTTTTGCTTTTCGTGTGATGTTGACTGGTAAATAAGTATTGGCCCCAGGACACTGGGGAGAACTCCTCACTGCTCTGCTTCAAAATAGTGGCCGTGGGGTCTTTCACAAGAGGCAGACGGGGCCTCGAATCAACGTTTCGCGTGAAAGACGGCACCTCCGACAGCGCAGCGCTCCGCCAGTACTTGCACTGGGAGCGTCGGCCCGGATTATGGGGCTCGGGTCTCTGGAGCGAACCCTCGGCCTTCTGCCTCCGTGGCGGGAGGGAGAGCGAGCGAGCAAGCGACTGACCCACTGCGGGTGGACTCCAAGCCAGAGAGGGGAGTCTGCTTCCGACAAGCTCGTCTTGCGGCCTTGGCTGTACGGCAAAGGGGATTAGAAGAGAGAGGGGTGAGTTTTTCCACGTTGCGTGCATGCAACCGAAGAGCCTGCAAGGCACTCACTCATTCAGAAACGAGCAAGGGCCATGCACACCAGAAGGCAGCTTTCACTCCTTTAGAGCTGTGCTCAAAGCCAGGGATTCAAAAAAAAACACCCAAAGGTAAACAGACTCGCGTCCCTTGTGGCTCTCGCACCTCGTGTAGGGAGCTCCAGAATGTCTGAGTTAACGTCACAGACGGCCACCCACCTAATCTCCTGCATGTCCATCAACAGGGGGCTCATCCTCTCCACTGCCTTCCTCTTCTCTGCTTTGGGGACGGGTTTGGGGACCGGAGCGACTTTGTGAACAGTCGAACAGGCTGGTGCCTCCTGCACCTTGGCAGGCAAGACCGGGGGGTAGACCTTTCTGGTGGGGATCTCCTGAACGGGTCCTCCAGCAGCACGTGCCTGGCCCATTGAGGTCCTTATCGTCACCTGAAATAAGAAGTGGGGAAAGAGATCAGGTAGTGACCGGAAAACATGATCCAGCTCTTTTAATGTCTCACTCAGTAGAAGATGTGCTGCCCAGATTAGTCCTGAGCCATGTAGAATACTTGAAACAGAAACGCAGGGAAAGAGGGTTTGGGGGGGGGGGGGGGGGGGGGGGGAGGGGGGGAAGTGTGACTAATTAGACAGCTCTTTCAAAGAGTCAGCACAGGCACAATGGACAGAATGGCCTCCTTTCTTACCATCTGAAGATTTCAATAGATGCTAAGGCTCAATCCTGGGTCTGTGATTTTTAAAAAATTCTCTCACAGGTTGAGAGCACTGCCGGCTCGGCCAGCATTTATCGCCCATCCCTAATTGCCCCTTGAGAAGGTGGTGGTGAGCCGCCTTCTTGAACCGCTGCAGTCCCTGTGGTGCAGGTACACCCTCTGCGCTGTTAGGGAGGGAGTTCCAGGGTTTTGACCCAGCGACAGTGAAGGAACGGCCGATATATTTCCAAGTCAGGATAGTGAGTGGCTCGGAGGGGAACTTGCAGGTGGTGGTGTTCACCATGTGTCTGCTGCCCTTGTCCTTCTAGATGGTAGAGGTCGCGGGTTTGAAAGGGGCTGTCGAAGGTGGCTGGCAATTTGCCATGGTTGTAATACTATTTTGCCCAAAGTCTCCTTGCTAGGAAAAATAATCCAAGTTGAGGTGAGGTATTGGTGGTGGAGGGGGGGAGGGTTGTGACGGAGAAATCAGCTACGGGTCCCCTCCACTAAACACTTTCCAGGTATTCCTGACTGAAAAGTGTGCTGACTGATGTGGCTTCATAACCCTTCCCAAATTGAAGAACCTTATGATACTATCCAAGCTCATACTTCTTATATTCTGATCAGGCAGCTTGGGAAGTGGGGAGATGGGGAGGAGGGGGGAGAGACGGGGGAGGGAGAGACAGGGGAGGGGGAAGACGGGGTTGGGGGGGGGGGAGATAGGGGGAGAGGGGATGGGAGAGGAGAGAAGAGAAGGGAGACAGGAGGCGGGAGAGAGAGGAAGAAGGTACAAGAACAGACAAGACAGAGAACCCCAACCAATCATTTTCTAACCATTCAGGGAAGCTCATGCCAGTGGTGTTGACACTGCCATGAACTATCAACTGTTGACTATGCTGCCCCCAAATGGCAGGAGGTGTAACTACAGTGTGATACATTTACATGGGTGGTTTCATTATAAATGTGCACACAAGAACTTAAGAGTAGTAGGGCTCGAATTATCCCTGGGCCCAGTCAGCCCGTGGCAACCCTCTAACCCTCCTGCTTTGCATGTCAACAGTTCGATAACCTCTGCTTCAAAAGGCCATCGAGGGCCAGCAGATAGAAAACGATGGGTTTAATCGGGTGGGGTGTGGAGATCGCAACTATGTTCTCGACCTTGGTACCAGGCTGCAGTCCTTCCAGCTGCTTCGGTTTCTTAAACGTCTTGTGGTGTTCAACCTTGTGTTCCATTTTCTCCTTGGCACTGATGAACTGGAGTCTGCACTTGTTACAGGGGTAGACACTCTTCTTCTGAAACAAAGACAAGATGATGAAGGGAAAGCCAGAAAGAAAACCTGACCGGATGACAGGGCGAGAGGGGGAAGAGAATAAACAAAGTGCATAAGACCCGTGCCTCTCTGCCGCTCAGGTTGATCGGGAGGAGGCAGTGCTGGACACTGGGGTCTACCAGGCTCAACGTTCTCATCACTTCCCTCTTGAAGATGCCATGGTGGTGCTGCACCAGCAGTGCTAGCACCTTGCCACACCACACCGCCCATGATTCAAATGCAAGACGGCTCTAACTCTGCCCAGGAACCGAATTTGGAAGCCCCTGATCTGCACACGGAGAGGGAGAAGCTTCAATCTGAATTCTGGCCTCGCGCTGACCTGACCTGATCGTGTATTTACAGCACCTGACGTTTGAGAGGCACTCACCTGATGCTTCATGTAGTGTTGCTGGTAGGCACTACTGTTCTTGAGCACCTTGAAACAGTATGGGCACAGCAGATTTTTAGTGTCCTCGTGAATCATTCGAAAGTGGTTATCCACTTCTAAATACACAGACGAGCGATACTCACACACCTGCAGAAATAAAACAAAACACCTTTCAGGTTAAACCAACCGCACCTCAGGTGTCTACAGGGAACATCCAACCTGCCCACAATCCCCAACAAACTTCTCTTTCCTTTTCTACTGGAATCTCAACTGCTCTCTCTGGGGTAGATCCCTGTTGGCATCCAGTGGCAACTGGCACCTTCTCCAATAGACTATTCCTTATGTGTGCTATTTGACTACACAAGGTATCGCCCAACACCCATGTTTTTCCACTGGAATAGGCATCTTGTTGAGTTTCCCACACTGGCTCAGCTGGGCCTTGAATACAAATTTACTGCACTTAACTCTCGGTTTTATAAACAGGTCTTGGATGACAAAAGCAAGGAAGTTATGCTAAACCCTTTATAATTCATGATTAGGACCGAGGCTGAAATGTGTGATCAATTCCAGGCCCACACTTTGTCAAAGCTTTGGAGAGGGTGTTCCCCGCCCAGCCGCTCACCATCCTGACTTGGAAATATATCGGCTGTTCCTTCACTGTTGCTGGGTCAAAATCCTGGAACTCCCTCCGTAACAGCACGGTGGGTGTACCTACACCGCAGGGACTGCAGCGGTTCAAGAAGGCAGCTCACCCACCACCTTCTCAAGGGGCAATTAGGGATGGGCAATAAATGCTGGGCTAGCCAATGATGCCCACATCCCATGAAAGAATATTAAAAGAAGAGATCTAATAGAATGGTAACAGGGATGAGGGGCTTTATTATGTAGAAAAGCTGGGATTGTTCTCCTTGGAGCAGAGAAGATAAAGAGGAGATTTAATGGAGGCAATATGATAATAGTGGTAACATCTCTCCTCATAACCAACAGTATACAGAGTTAGGTCATAAATCCACCATGATCTCACTGAAAGGAGGTGAAACAGGCTTGACGGGTTGAATGGCCTCCTCGGTTCACTGTCTTACCAAGGTAGGTGGTGAAATCTGGGAATGTGTGGGCTCAGCTCTGAACTGTAGAACGGAGCCTAAGATTGTTAACTGGGCCTCACGCGAAGGTCGGCCTTTCTGGACCGAGACGAGGAGGAATTTCTTCACTCAGAGAGTGATGAATCTTTGGAATTCTCTACCCCAGAGGGCTGTGGATGCTCGGACGTTAAGCAGATTCAAGACGGAGATCGGCCGATTTTTGAACTCTCAAGGGGATTGAGCGATATGGGGAATGGGCAGGAGAGTGAAGCTGATTCTAGAAGATCAGCCGTGATCTTGTTGAATAGTGGAGCAGGCTCGACAAGATAATCAAGTCCGCATAGCTAACACAAACTCACACTCAGGCACCCACCCAAGCACATTTTCGTAAGCTTCTACTCTGCTGCAGGCACCTCCTCTCCTCAGACTGGATGTACCATCCGTCAAACCGGCTTAACCTGGGGCCCCAGGTCCCACAACAAATCGAGGTCTTCAGCACAGAAGAGGGAGTGAAAAAAGGAATATTTGTGCAACGCTCTATCATGTGTCTTCGAGATGTACAAAGTGTTTTGCCAGAATGAATTACTTTGAAGCGTAGGCAGACGCAGCAGCTATTTTGTGCCAGAGATGCTCCACAGGCAGTAGTCTTAGCCGGGCGGACAGAGGGAGAAACCTAGGCTAGAACATGGAAGACTTCCCGCCCTTTTCAACTGGGGATAGGATCTTCAATGGCTACTGGAATCCGGGAACAGGCAGGCACAGTCGATATTTAATGCAGCATCTCCAACACGGCAGCACTCCTGATGGTAGGACGCTGGAATGTCAGTCTATGGGGCTCAAGTACTGCAGCGGGGCTTCAACCAGAAATCTTCAGATTCAGGGAGGGTGTTGCCAACTCAGGCATGCGTACAGGAATAACGCTGAAGCATTGGTGAGAACGGCTGGTCTTATAAATCAGCTCCACTCTCCTGTCCGTACTCCATCTCACTCAATTCCCTTAAGACTTCAAAAATCTCACGATCTTCATCTTGAATCTACTCAATGACCGAGCATCCACAGCTCTCTGGGGTAGAGAAGTTCAAAGATAACCAACCTCTGAGTGAAGAAATTTCACCTCGTCCAAAATGGTCGACCCCTTATGCTGAGGCCGTGATGCTCCTCTCTCAATCTCCGAGTTCTAGATTCTCCACACAGCGCAAGGATGAAGAAGAGAGGAATGAGCTTTACCTGACAGACGTATGGCATTTCTCCTGGCTTGTGTGTGTCCTTCATATGCTGCAGGAAAAGCTGTTCCGTTTCAAATGCCAGCTCACAGATCTTACACTTTGCTGCAATCAGAGTGAAGAAGATAATGATGGACTTGAGAAAGGTTTATAATGTCACGCCCCACGTACCTTCTAGGCTTTAAGCTGAGCCTCCTTTGAATGCACCAGAGAAGGACAAGGGTAGCAGAAACATGGGAACACCACCACCTGCAAGTTCCCCTCCGAGCCACGCACCATCCCGTCTTGGACCTATATCGCCGTTCCCTCACAGTCGCTGGGTCAAAAAAACCCAACAGCACTGTGGGTATACCTATACCACAGGGACTGCAGAGATTCACGAAGGCAGCTCACCCATGACCTTCTCAAGGGAAAATAATGTTAAAGTGCCGCTCCAGATTGGGCACAAAAACCAATGCTGACGCCGCGCTGCCTGAGGTGCTGTCTCCCGTATGAGACGTAAATGGGCAGTAAATACTGACCTAGCCAGCGACGCCCACATCCTGACCAAAGAAAACAAAAGCTTGGGGAACAATTTTTTTTAAAAACAGGGACTTACACTTCTATTGCGCCTTCCACCATTTCGGGACAACCTGAAGCACTTCACAGTCGATGATGCACTTTGAGGTACGGTCATTGTACTGTTATAGGAAACACAGCAGCCAAATTGCACACAGCAGCCAAATTGCACACAGCAAGCTCCCACAAACAGCAATGTGATAATGGCCAGATAATCTGTTTTTTAGTCCTGTTGGTTAATGGATAAATATTGGCCCCAGGACACCGGGGACCCGTTCCCCAGCCCCCTCTTCTTCAAACCTGCGGTTGAGAGATCTTTTACATAGACCCGAGAAGGGAGACCGGGGCCTGGGTTTAACATCTCATCTGAAACACAGCACCTCAGACATTGCAGCGCTCCCTAGGTACTGACCCTCCGACAGTGCGGCGCTCCCTCGGAACTGACCCTCTGGCAGTGCAGCGCTCCCTCGGAACTGACCCTCCGGCAGCGCGGCGCTCCCTCGGAACTGACCCTCCTGCAGTGCGGCGCTCCCTCGGAACTGACCCTCCGGCAGTGCGGCGCTCCCTCGGAACTGACCCTCCGGCAGTGCGGCGCTCCCTCGGAACTGACCCTCCGGCAGTGCGGCGCTCCCTCGGAACTGACCCTCCGGCAGTGCAGCGCTCCCTCGGAACTGACCCTCCGGCAGTGCGGCGCTCCCTCGGAACTGACCCTCCGGCAGTGCGGCGCTCCCTCGGAACTGACCCTCTGGCAGTGCGGCGCTCCCTCGGAACTGACCCTCCGGCAGTGCGGCGCTCCCTCGGAACTGACCATCCGGCAGTGCGGCGCTCCCTCAGCACTGACCCTCCGGCGGTGCGGCGCTCCCTCAGCACTGACCCTCCGGTAGCGCGGCGCTCCCTCAGCACTGACCCTCCGGCAGTGCGGCTCTCCCGCAGCACTGAGCCTCCGGCAGTGCGGCGCTCCCGCAGCACTAACCCTCTGACAGTGCGGCGGTCCCTCAGCACTGACCCTCCGACAGTGCGACACTGGAGCATCGGCTTTGATTTCGTTATGCTCAATATGGAGTGGGGACTTGAACACCCGACGTTCTGCCTCAGTGGATAGAGTGCGCTCCTGAGCCATGACTTACACACTTTCGCCTCACACCTGGGTCCTCTCTGCTTCGTCGAACTCAGCCAATCCAAGTTTACATCGCAAACCAGGGCTAAGGGAAAGGAGTTTTTTTAAAAATGGCACTTACTGGTGGTTTCATAGGGGCTGTGCACATTTTCAATGTGGCACTGGAGCTGGAACGGAGTGGCATACTGGCGGAAGCAGTGCTGGCAAGTAGTGTGATTCTCGATGGTGTCCTCATTCTGCTGCTCCAGTTCGAGATGGTGCTTCATGTGGTTCATGAACCTGAAGCAACGCAAGGTCATCTTTTAGACAATGTGTTTTATCATATATTAAAAAAAGGAAAAAAATAAAGGTCGAACGGTACCATCACAGCAAAAACTAAAACGATGCAGCGAACACACTGCCTCAGTCTCAGAGCCTCAAAGTTCGGCTGCCTACCAGTCTAACCTTTCCCTGTAACGCAGAAGCTTTGAAACCCCCAAGATAGCGTCAACTTATTATCAGCCCATGGGCAGCAGGGTCATTGGAGGCTTCAGAGGGAGGGTGGTCGTCCCTGCCCTCTTGCCGGTCTCCCCAGGTACAGGTAAAGGTCCCTTGCTCACCCTCCATCTCCCTCAGTCCTCCTCATCCAGTCCAATCCACGGGCTTTTCTAAACTAACCTCACGAAATCACCAAAATCAGGATTTCTCCGCTTGGCCCTCCAAATCCTTTCACTGACTGCCTTGGTGTCTCAGATGGAGGCTCTGGGTTGTTTATCCAGTCTCCAGTTCTAGACAAGTCTAGGTCACTATCTGAAGAAGCAGCAAGCAGAAGTTGAATAACGATGTTTTCTTCTAAACAAATCTTTTGGTTCCCCCTCATCAGCAAGGCAGCATTTTTGCAGAGCGCCTGCCTAACACCCCAACCCGCCGACATCTTCAACTTGCACCTCAACTTTCCCCAAAGCATTATCCTGCTGCACTGAGCTGGGCACTTACGCAGCTACCTGCTGCCGCTGCTGGGAATTGTGACAACGGCCTTCCTTCACTACCCGGAGCGCCCTCACGTCAAGATGAGCAAGCAATGCTGATGGCTGATTGACAACTCTAGTTGAGCTCCGAACCTCAGCCTGTACACTGTAGTGGAAAAGCTGTCAACGGGCAAGGCACGGTGGGGGGTTTGACACTAGGCGAATCGGAGAGCAAGCATAGACACGATGGGCTGAGTGGCCTCCTTCTGTGCTATTTCTGTGAAACTGAGCATCAGCAATCGCAGCACACTTTTTAAAAACACGACCTTAAGGCTGATCATAAACAGAAACGGCAGCAGTACAGGTTAGGAGAATCCCGAGTGAGAGTCAGAGAGAGAGAGAGAGAGAGAGAGTGTGTGGTGTGTGTGAGTGAGAGAGAGAGTCAGAGAGAGAATGTGTGTGTGTGTGTGGTGTGAGTGAGTGAGTGAGTGAGTGAGTGAGTGAGTGAAAGAAAGTGAGAGAGAGTGAGAGTATGTGTGGTGTGTGTGAGTGAGAGAGAGAGAGAGAGAGAGAGAGAGAGAGTCAGAGAGAGAGAGAATGTGTGTGTGTGTGGTGTAAGTGAATGAGTGAGTGAGTGAGAGTTTCTGTGTGAGAGAGAGAGAGAGAGAGAGAGAGAGAGAACGAACACAAGCAAGAGAGACGGAGAGTACCTGATGTTGTTCTTCAGTCGCTTCAAGCAGCTGAGGCACCTGAAGGTTGTGCTGGTCTTCATCTCCTGAAGCATCTGGTAGGTGCTGCCCTCGTCCCGCCCATAGTAGAAATCGTCCACCAGCATGATGAGCTTGCCTTGGGAGGGTTCAGCTAGTTTAACTGAAGGTTGCTGCTGTACTATGGGTGGGGTTGGGGGTGGGGGTGGGGGCGGGGGAGGAGGTGGAGGTGGGGCCGGGGCTGGATGGGGTTGCTGCTGAGGGGTCTTGGAGGGTGTCGGAGGATTCAGCAGTTGGGGGCAGCAGTACTGGAGAAAGGAAAACATGTGTTACTCCCAACAGCTTTCAAACAAAACAGTGTTGGTCTCCCCTTAAAATTCTGGCAAGGCAGCCCAAAATCTTTTATTTGGATTGAGAATAGGTTACCCAGCCTACTAAACCCGTGGGAGAGAGGAGAAACTGAAATTCTGTATGGCACCACCGATAAGGTGCACTGCAACAAGCCAAGCCTCCTTCGACAGCATCTCCCAAACCCGTGACCTCTACCACCTAGAAGAGATGCACAGGAACATCTGCACCTGGAAGTTCCCCTCCAAGCCACTCAACATCCTGACTTAGAACTATATCAGTCGTACCTTCACTGTCGCTGGGTCAAAATCCTGGAACTCCCTCCCTAACAGCAGTGTGGGTTTACCTACACCACAGGGACTGCAGCGGCTCAAGAAGACGGCTCACCCACCACCTTCTCAAAGGGCAATTAGGGATGGGCAACAAATGCCAGCCTTGCACATTCCAATAACCGAACAGAGAAAATAACTGAAGCCTTTCTCCTTTGATTAGAGTTGGGGCGGCTTCAGGAGTTACTTACTGCCATGTGAACCTTTAAGGACTCCATGATGTTGAAGTGTATGTTGCATTTCGGGCAATCCATTGGGATGGGAACACCATTATTCATATTGCTTTCAGGCACTGTCAAGGTAGAAGGTGATGTGGGGGAGGGGGAAGATAGGAAAGGAAAATGATTAATAAACACAGAAACACATCACAGAGTATATTTATTGTGTTCAAATTAAAATCCAAGCTGCGTACACACCTCTTACCACCACAGGACCTACAACAGCAGAAAGAATATTGTAGGCTGAAGCTTTCCTTCAATAATACTGAGACTAAAGGAGCTCCCATGGCATTGCTCACAATATAGGATCCAGGTTGTTTCATCAGGCCAGGAGTTTTATGATCACACAACGCTCAATGTATTGTTTTACTCAGGTGAAGCTCTGTCCCTTTCAAGGCCACAGGGCTCATCCTGTTCCAGAGACACAGGGTGAGGTCTGAATTCAGTGGCAGACTGCAAGGTGCTTTGTGCTCAACCCTAGAAAGCTAGACGGTGAAGGATGAAGCTGGAGCCAATCTTTACACACCCTGAGATTTACTTAGAGCTGCGCATCACAAGATCTCTTAACCCAACAACCACAGTTTGCTTTCACGCTGGTCTCTGTCCTTGGCCTCCTGCAGTGTTCCAATGAAGCTCAATGTAAGTTCGAGGAACAGCGCCTCATCTTTCAAATTGGCACTTTTGTGCTCAACATTGTGTTCAACAATTTCACTCTCTGCCCCGCCCATTTTATTTCCTTTTCTTTGAATGTTTCAGTCCTAATCTTCTTTTTGCTTTTGGGTGGCACCTGTTTAAGAATCCTGCCATTCACATCTCCTCTGGTCAGAAATTGCGTTCCTTTACTTGCCCCATTACCACTCCCTTGGGTTCTGCCCCTCCAACTCTTTTGTCATTCAACGTCACCTGCCTTCCAACCAATCACAAGCCTTCTCTTTTATTCCTTTTCCCCCCTCTCGCCTATTTGACCTACTTAAAACCGGTTCCTCTCCCCAGTTCTGATGAAAGGTTATCGCCTTGAAACGTTAACTCTGATCCTCTCTCTACAGACGCTGCCGGACCTGCTGAGTATTTCCAGCATTTTCAGATTTTATTTCAGATTTCCCCCATAGTTTCGGTCTGTGCCTTTTTATAGGGGCTCAAGTGAATCACCAGTTATTGGCCACTGCCTAAATAATATTAATATACAATTAACTTTGTTAACCATAGGTTTTAAGCCAACAAACTGGTCATCCTTTATTAAACTAAAAGTGCACTGCATGACTTACAAAGCGTATGAGCACTTTGAGCTTAAGGTGGGGGGATATCAGGCTCTTCGCCAACTGTGCTCCAGAGGAAGATGATTGAGGCTCGGAGCTACTTGGGTTTGGAGAGCAGCCCCCTGCCCTCAAATCCTCCAATAGCGACATCCCTCGCACCCCAAAGAGAGTCTAGGCATTCACAAAGAACTGAAAAGGAAGGAGGGTTTTCTTACGTTTGAAAGGAGTAGCGTGATTGAATGCGTTCTTGTGTATTATTTGGGGCGGGGTGGCACTGGTGGTGGTGGTGGTGGTGATCTGCACTGGCGGGAGAACGCTGCTCTTCACCACGTCCTCAGACTTCGGCCTGATCTCAGGATTCACAGACTCTGTCGCCTTCAGTCGGATGAGATTAGTGTTCTGGAGGAAGTTAACTGGGGAATTAAAAGAAGACAAAGTTTTTGTTACACAGGGCAGCCAAGTATTTTCTCCCCCACTCCCTGCTCTTTCCCCCATAGCCCTGCAAACTTTCCCCCTTCAAATATTTATCCAATTTCCCTTTGCAAAGTTCCTACTGAATCTGCTTCCACCGCCCTTTCAGGCAGCGCCTTCCAGATCACAACAACTCGCTGTGTAAAAAAAATTCCTGTGGTTCTTTAGCCGATTCGCTTCAATCTGTGTCCATCTGGTTACTGATCCCCCTGCCAGTGGAAACAGGGGGTGATGGTGGCATAGTGGTATTGTCACTGGACTAGTATTCCAGAGACCCAGGGTAATCCTCTGGGGACCTGGGTTCAAATCCCACAGCAGACGATGAAATTTAAAAGTCTGATGATGACCGCGAAGCCACTGCCGATTTGTCGTAAAAACGTGACTCACTAATGTCCTTCAGGGAAGGAAATCTGCCGTCCTTATCTGGTCTGGCCTGCATGTGACTCCAGACCCACAGCAATGTAGTTGACTCTTAAATTCCTCTGAACGAGGGCAATTAGGGATGGGCTATAAATGCTGGCCTAGCCAGCGATGCCCACATCCCATGAACAAATTTTAAGAGGTAATTTCTCCTTACTTACACGACCGAAAACCCCTTGTGATTTTGAAAATTTTAAAATCTACCCTTAGCCTTCTCTGCTCTAAGGGGAACAATCCCAGCCTCTCCACCTACGAGTCCCTCGCCCCCATGCCCCCGATACCATTCGGGAAGATCCCCTCCATGACCCACTTACCTAATTTATGGTCGTGGTTTGGAAGCTGAAGAGTGTGTGGATGATGCAGCATGCTGGGTTGAGAATGGGGGTGGGCCTGGGGCCGGGGCTGGGGGTGGGGGTGGGGTTGAGGCTGGATATGGGAATGTGGGGGTTGGGACGGCGGCAGCGAAGCCATGGGCTGGGTCAGGCACTTGGGCTGCAGGTGGGACTGGGTGGGGCTGGTCTGCGCCGGCGACTTCTGGGCGACGGGCGGCACTGTGCTCCGGATGGTCACCGTGGCCGGGATCACAGTGGTGACCGAACCTGGAAAGGCGTTCGTGGCGGGCCTGATGGACGTCACCGGGGACCACAGCTGAGGGACTCCCACCGCAGACTTGACAAACTGCGTAGCCGCTGGAGAGGCAAAGTCATAGAGAGAGAGAGAGAAAAAAAATGAAGGCATAAACGTATTATAACTTTGCAAGAACAAGAACTCTTCACTTAACATTCAACAGAATATATTCAATTCAACATTCAAAGAATACTGACATTACATTTTGTTTCTGGTAAAAGGTACAACAGGCATGTTGTTTACATTTATTAATACTTGTTAAAAGGATTGCTTTTATGTCCACTTTTAGTGAACTAGCCTCCTGATTTTCAATTTAGTCTTGCCCCTGAACAGCTCGCTTTGCCTCTCCAGCGGCTACGCAGTTTGTCAAGACTGCGGTGGGGGTCCCTCAGCCGCGGTCCCCGGTGACGTCCACGAGGGCCGCCACGAACGCCTTCCCAGGCCCGGTCACCACGGTGATCTCGGCCACGGGTGAGGAAGGAGGGAGAGGATTTTCCTTAGCAGGAGCCAACCCAGGTTTCCAGGTGGGGAAACAAGGACCGCCCGTTGCAGTGACGCAGTCATGGGGCGTCATCAGCGGAGCGACCGAGGTCTGTTTTCAACAAAAAAAAGTCTTTTGAAAAAAACAAGGTGCGCCATCCAGCCACTCTCCTGCCCTCAAGGGTTCATTCAGCCAATCTACACTGGCTGCAGATGCCCTCTACTGCGATGCTGCCAGTCAGTATAGGCTGCAACTGTGTGCGACAGACCACCGCAGGAGGGTCCCGTCACAATTTGGGAACTGCCTCCACAGTACAAATTCCGGAGCAAGGAGCGAAGCTGTTAAAGGCCCATACTGCCCACCTGTCTGCTTAAGGAAGGGAGGCTTACAGGTTTTAGCCCTAAAGATAACAGTTTACGCAAAAGGTACCAGAGGGATTTCCAAAAGAAAAAGGGACATGGTTCGACATAACATTGAAATAGTGTGTGCAGGCTTCACACAAAAAGCGCCTGATCTACAGTCGTGCCATGAGGTAACCTGCATGCCCCACATCGCATGCACTTTAAACAAAAAACTGTTCATTAAACAGTTAAGACATCAAAGCAAAGCAAACCAGCAGGGTGTCATCACTGCACTGTCAACGTGGCGTGACGAAGGGAGCTGTATTTGATTGGGGCTCGGGCTCTCAGTTCCACTGTCTGTTGACAACTGAGGGGACGCTGCAAAGGGAGGACAAAGCGGGAAAGAGGGAGCCCCACTAACACACCCCTGGCGCCCCTCCACCCCCCTTGGCGGTCTGCACTCCGCAGGGACGCGCCAGAGGAGAGGCTCAGCAGCGGACCAGCTGGGAATGAATCGTACGTTTGGAATGGGGCTGGCAGCTCGTTGCCCAGGATTGGAATCGGGAGGCGGGAGTGGGGCGGGGGGGGGGGGAATGGGAGGGAAGAAAATAAAATGGAAGGAGGGGTTTGAGCCGCCATTTAAGTTTTAGGAGGGAACAGCGCCTCAGGAGCTGGAGTGGGATGGGGTGAGCTGCAATCAATCAAAGTTTTTTACACATTGTTCTGGGGAGGCGAGTGACATTGGCGAGGTGACCTGAACCACTCACTCCGAGGAGCACGTCGTGTGGGATGCAGGCTTGAACAAACTGCGTTGGGAGGGAAAGGGTGACAGGAAGAGGAAACCAGTCCGGGTTCTCTTTATCAACCGCCCATTTTGCTGGCACTGGCGTGCCAGGCACCAGGTTTAATCGAATGCCATTGCCGTGGAGTAAGTCGGGACTCCAAGGCGGCTAACTCAGCCCCAGGACCCGCTGCGCTGCTGTATCGTGACCAGCCCCCCGGGCGGCCCGACGGCCCCCGAGAGACTGAGATCGACAGGGCTGTCCCACCGGAGCGAGCTCTCAAAGCCCCCACAAACACGGCGAGCCGTCACACTGCCAGAGGCCATTCCCCCGCCCGCTGGTCAAACAGGCCCGGGCTGTGCATTTTCAAACATGGTTTCACAGGCCGAAAACGGAGAGGTGACAAACAACAAGGAAAAACATGGAACAACTTTCATTCACAGCCCGCGAAATAGATTGACCAAAGCTGACAAAAGCGCCAATCAATTCCCCCACACCAGTAAGTTGTGCACTTTTTTTTAAAAAAGGAAGATGCCCCTTTTTAAAACCCAACCAGCTCCCCGTTCCAATTACAGATCGGTGCGGAATTCCCATCAAAAATATTTTAATAGTACGCTTTCAAAAGGGGCAAAAAAAAATACCCTCACTAGTTGATCTCCCATGGCGTTGCTCACAGCCCGCTTCATCCAAGTGGCTGCAGAGAAGCGTTAGGCCACAGAATCGTTACGGCGCAGACGGAGGCCATTTGGCCCATCGTGTCTGCACTGGCTCACCAAATGAGCTTTATGACTCAGTGCCATTCTACCGCCTTTTCCTGTAATCCTGCACGTCAGTTCCACTTCAATAATCATCTAGCGTCCTCTTGGAATGCCTCGATTGAGCCAGATGTGTTGGGATGTTAGGTAAAGGCAACCCCGCCTCCGCCCACCCCTCAAGCACAACTCCAACCTGTTCGCACGTTACAACAGGGCAGGCGAGCGCTGCGTTATCAGCCCAGGTTGGTTCGCGACTGGACGTGGGGGGGAGGGAGGGGTGAGGCCGCGAACTTGGAAGCTTTGATTGGCCGGCTGGTAACAGCCTTGGTGGGTGTCCAGTCTGGCGTCACACGGCACTGCATGCCATTGCCGGGGGAACACTCCTTGCTCAGGTCCCTACATAAAGGGCACAGGTCGCAGGTGAAGAAAGGTGCACAGGCAGGTACCCTGCTCCTGTGGTGGTGGTGGTGGGGGGGTGGGGGGGGCCTATGCCAATACTTATGCTGTTGGTCTTCAGAATGCGACAAACGCTCACTAAACTGAACTGGATTCTGCTGCTGCTCCCAGCACCAAACTCAAGCACAAAGATACGTTGGGGTTCCCCCCCCGCACACGGCAATGAATCACTTAATCACTTACAGAACAAGCGAATGCCAAAGATTCAGGGTCTCAAACTGAAATGATTCTGTTTCTCTGACCACGTGGGCTAGCTCAGATTCTCGAGACAACCTCAACGAGTCTCCTTCTGAACAGCAGCAGCTCTGGCATCGGCATCCCCCACCCCCCGCCACCTCCCTCGACCCCCACCCCAACCCCCACGGATTCAGACTCAAAGCAATGCCAAAGCGACTCCCTCGCCACAGCCCAAAGCACCAGAACTAGGGAAGGATCAGTCTGCACAACAGCAGGAGGTCCGACTTGGGCTCCTGGCTTCAGTTCTTCAGGTTCTTTCCAAGGCATGCACACTCGCCCGCCCACCAAACTCTGATGGAAGGGTCACTAATTCTTCTGGAATGTAATAAGGGTCACTTCAACCATAGGATGGGGTGAAGGGGGGGGTTTGCTACTGCTGGCCACAGTGTGTGTCCTCACACGATAATAAAAAGAGGCGAATGCACGGGGAGATTGCCATCCTGTCTTCCACAGGCTGTCCAAGAAACAAGGGACAAAAGGCATCTCTTAAGGGACATGGGGCAGTTGGTCACCCGATGGCTCCCTCTCAACTGGCACCACCCAGGGCTCAGCTTTTAGTAGGGTGTGTTATGGCTCTCGAAAAGCTGGTCAATCTCCCCTCTCGCCATTGTCCCTGTCATCCGCTGCCCGCCTCCAAACTCAGGCTATTGGGCCTCTTTCCGACTAAGCGTACATTCCAGCCGCAGGCACTTCAAGGGCCAAGAACAAATGAACGATTCCGTAAAGTGAGGTGAAGAGGCAGAGAGAGAGAGAGAGCGTGAGAGAGCAAGAGCGACAGAATGCACTAGGCACAAAGAGTGAAGAAATGGGGGAGAGAAAGAAAAGAAAAAATAGACAAGAGCCATGCAGAGCAAGATAACAGGACAGTGGGAATGAATGACAGAAGAATAAGATTACAGAGGAAAGAGGGTCAGAGAGAGGGGGAGAGAATTAAAGAGAGATTTGGAGAGGGTTTTTTTCCCCCAGACGTGATTAATGCCATGGAAGATGAACTAGCTTTCCCCATTCAATGTCAAGTAGTTAATTCTGTTTCTTTGCAAGTTGCACCTGATATTTCTGGTAACATTTCTCAGTCGACTCCAATACATTTCGGTTAATCTCCCTGAATTTTACCCCCAACTCCTCCCTTCAGTTGGTTCTTTGCCAGCATTGACTCCAAACGAAGCAGCTCCTAAAGACTTAAGCTGCCGCAGGGTCTGATCAGTCGTGCGCGACGCTCCCGGCTGCACGGAGACAGCGCCGACATGCTTGCCCACACCCCACCCGCCCCGTTCCGAGGTCCTGGTGCCACTCGTCCAGTGACCGTCTTGCAGTCCCAGGGAGGCAGGGTGCTCAGATGCTGAACCCCCTGTGCTGCAGTCGCTCGGAGGCGGGTGGTGGGGGGTGCTTTGCTGAAAGTACATTTTAACTCGTCTTGTTCTGACTCGAGCAGAGGCAGCGGACGTACTTGCCAAACGCAGAGCTGAACCCGACGCTGCTGCCGAGACTGAGGCTCGTGCGGCCAGAAAGGTTTGATTTGCTGAGTATTACACTGAACCTTCGTACGTAAGAAACAAGAAATCAACTGGGTGATCCTGGCTGTTGGGTTCCATCAGCCATCTGATTGACACGTCACTATCCTCAAAGCTGGCAGCCCCCTGTTTTAGAGCCAGGGCCCCCCAGTTTCACACTGGGCGACAGGAATCAAAGCATCGGACACCTCCCCCACCCCCCAGCTTTCTCCATGCTGTGTCCCAAGGGGAGAAAGCCACCAGCAGTGGGGTTCATCAGAGGTCCCGAGAAGGCAAACCAAACCAACAAGCACGCTGCTCCATCACTGCCGTCACCGGCAGGACTTACCCTGCAGATCTGAGCACGATACAGCTACACCAGAACACCAGCCTGGCCCCTGGCTCCATTCTCCAGCTCAGGCAGTCAACCACACAGCCCACCCACCCACCACCTCCCTCAACAACTCCTCTGTCGCCAGTTCCTCTCACTTTTGCTCATGGTGCAGCAGTTGCTAGATATGCCACTGCTGGCAGCAGCCAACACGAGGCACCATCTTCAACTGTGAACGGTTTCGGAAAAACACAACACGATAAACTGAACTGGTTGGAAAAGAAATGCTCGAGAAAGGTTCAAGAGTTGGAGAAAGTCAGAGATGAGGACGCAGAGCGAGCTACACGTCGAGAAAGAACATGCAGAGGGAGCAATGGGCAGTGCATAAGTTGCTGAGGGAAGGAAACAAGAAGAAACGAGCAGAGTGAGAGAACACGGACAGAAGAAAGAGAGCAAAGGCAGGAAAAGCGACACACCTGGGTGTGCGCGCACACACACACACTCAGTTTCTCACGCACACAGAGTCACACACACAGCGACAGTGAGAGGGGAAACTAAATTAGTGAGACAATGAAAAGAGAGAGACAGTGAAGAGACAGAGTTGACCTGCCCCTCCTGAGAGTTACAGGAGACCAACTCGTATTTCTTCATGTTTTACTGTACTTTTGGCGGTGCAGTTCCTGCTCAGCCCCAATTTATCTTTGAGTTTTTGCAGTTGGGTTTCTCAGTTCTGTTTCCCATATTGTGAGCCAGCTCCACTGTAAGCCACATGACGGCAGCAAAGACTCACGCTGCTGCTTGCACCACTTGCTAGGTGGAAGGGCAGGAACCCAATGACGTCAGCAAGGTGCAAGCACTCTCTTGTCCAGCAGCTGCCCCTCGCAAGGCTGATGCGCAGGCACAGACGAGTCGGGTGCCCAGATGAACCGGAAGGTTTGTCGGTGATTACACTTGCCCTACCTGAACGCGCTACATAGCAGGCCAAATGCTCGCACTGTTGTTGCCCATCCAGAAAGTGGAACATGAGCCTTTGCTGAGCTGAGCCACCCCTCGGTCATCCTGCAGACTTAGCTGCAGCTGGTGGGAGAGGTCGGGATGGTCGGAGTGCCATGTTGAACCCCTTTCAGTACAAAGTGAGTGTGCACCACAGACCTTCCGCATAGAAAAGTACAGTTTACTGTCTTATCAGACAGGGGATTTGCAGGAGCCAACATAAACTACAAGTTAACTGTGGCAGGCTCCCACTCTAGGACTGTAGGCTCCACATGGGCTAAGAGAAGCCAAAGGCTGCACTGCCGATATCCCCTCCAGCTTGGCTGGATCAGAGAGACACAATGGGCTAGGATCCAAGAGACCAGAGCTGATGGAGGAGCTGGCTTCCTGACTGTCAGACAGAGAGTCATGAGCTCTGGTCCTCCAAATCCTTGTTCACAGAACATGCCCGCCCCATCCCCACTGAATCACTATCGGCCACGGTTTTCGCTGGCAGGACTATGTCGAACTTAGGGCTGTCCAACAGTCCAGGCTCAATTCCCCGGCCATCAACACCACCCTTTAGTGCCTAAACAACATGCACGTTGTCGCAGGCCTGACCCTGTACCCGATCTCCTCCCCTAGGTGGCCTTCAGGCTCCTCCTGATCACAGTCTGACACACTGGACACAGCACCAACAGGTCCACTGTGATGAGATCATTCAAACCATGTAAGATGGCACTTCTACGCATCAGGTCAGTTTGCTGCATTTGCTGATCCTGAAATATGCAATTTCAGCCCAACACGGGGAGGGAGGGAAAGAGAGAGACTGCGATTAACAGATTGATAGAGAGAAGGGATCTAACACACACACGCTCACTCACTCACTCACACACACACAAAGTGTGGGGTGTAAATGAAGAGTGCTACAACTTTTACCCATCCATTATCAACACCTTAGGAGATCAACTAGTTTGTCCAGGGTAAATGGTTCTTTAGTTAGTTTTCCCAAGTTGTATTTGCCTCGGTTTTATTTCTTTTGCCAGCACTAGTCCAAACTACAGTGCTTCTGAGACTCACATTGCAGCTGCTGCTCCTCAGACAGGGATGCCTGAATTCGGGAAAGGCAGGCTCGTTTGCTGTCCCGCATTGGCTGCTGTCGCCGCTGGTCCTCTTTGGGCAGCGCCAAGGAGCTGTGGGACCGCCGGGCGGGTTTGGGGACACCCCATGGCTGGCGTTCCTGCTGCTTCTTCCCCCGCTGTGCCATTTGCTTCCGCAGTCTGCAGGACCGCTGGCGTTCCCGCTGCCTCCTCCGCTCCTCCTCCACCCGCTCCTGCACGGAGCGGGCCAGCTCATGCAGGTGCTGTGGGTCACGTTCCTGCACCAGCTCCGCCACCTGCTCGACCGCCCGCTTGCGGAGGCGCCAGGCTCGCTGCCGCTCTCGGCCCTGGCGCCGGTGCTCCTCCAGGGACAGGGGCCTGGGGTTCCGCCCTTGCTTCGGGAGGCCCTGGGCGAGTCTGAGAAGGTGCCGGGGGTCACACTCCTCAGGGTGCTCGGCGTGGACCTCGGCGATGCGCATTCGGAGGTGCCAGGCCTCTTCGGTGTGCTCACGCCCCCCTGCCAGCCGTCTGCGCTCCTGCCCAGGGGGCGGCCACTCCCGAAGTTCCTCCTTCCCAAGCTGACGATGGGGAGCCGGCGAGCTCTCACTCCTCTGCCGCTCTGCGGCCGGAAGCCCCCTTTTCTTGACCTCCCGGTCGGCGTCTTCGCCGTCGCGTCTCTGAGCTCCAGATTCCGGCCGCTGCTGCCCTGGATTACAGTCATGCAGTTGCTCGCCTAACTCAGGCTCTCGTGGGGAGAGAGGATGGGTTTGTCCTGGGCGTTGCTGCTCCTGAGACAGAGATGCAGCCAGGGCGAGAGGTTGGAGTTGTCGAACACTATGCTGAGCTCCTTGCAGAACAAGTAAACAAAATAAATCACCTAGGGGTTGGTACACCCAGCGATTTTATATATTAAAAAGTCTTACAGCTGCCCACCCTTCCCATTGGAAATTCTTATAGCTCTTTAACCATTATAATGTTGTTAAGGATAGATGGTACGACTTTAGAACGAGTACTATCATCTGTGAACTTGGCTCGATTTTGCCCCTCTCCCTTGAAAACTTTTCTCATTCTCTACTCTCTACATCTATTCTCAGCTAATATTTCCCGTGCACACTTCCCATTTCAAAGTTCAAAGGCCGTTATTACAACTGACAGACTGGATTTATGCCAACCCTCACTGGAGGTGGCAAAGCACCGCCACTGGCAGGAGGGTGCAATTACACCGTGACATGTTTACATAGGTAAATCCCCCCATGTTAAATATGAATATGTTACTGAAAGCTGTCAGAAAAGGTCGGCTGACAGGAATTTAATTTTGGGAATAATTAACATCCGCGTACCCTGGGCAAATTATCACCCGACCAGTGCAACCCTTCTCGGCTCCCTATTGAAACTGTCACTAGAGATCAGCTAGCTTTTCCCTGTTCTCTGTTTTATGGTCCTGTCCTTTATATAATGCTAGCCAAAAAAACTACACAACTCCCAAGACTCACGCTGTGGCAGATCCTCTTGACAGGTGGATGTGGAACTCTGGGGGCGTTGAATTTGGTCGTGGCAGCGCTGGGAATCGGACTCATGCCGTCCAATCAGTGGCATTTGCTTTCGGAGAGAGTAAGCAGGCTGGCACTCAGGGGCTTGCAGCCGCCGTTGCTCCTCAATCGGGCTGGCGTTCTTCGGGGCTTCCTCGGCCAGAGGGAGGCGCCCTTTCCCCGGCTCCGTTCCCAGCTTGCCGAGGCGGCAGGACCGCTGCCTCTCGCGCTGTTGTCGGCGCTGTTCCTCCACGCGCTTCTGGATGCACCGGGCCAGCTCGTGGAGATACTGGGGGTCATGCTCCTGCACCTGCTCCGCCAGGACCTCTGCCGCCCGCTTCCGGAGGCGCCAGGTGCGCTGCCGCTCGCGCCCCTGGCGCCGGTGCTCCTCCAGCGACAGGGGCCTCGGATTCCGCAGGCGCTTCGGCATGCACTGCGCTAATCTGAGAAGGCGCTGGGGGTCAAACTTCTCCGGGTGCTTGGCAAGAATCTCCCCAATGCGCACACGGAGGCGCCAAGCTTCCTTGTGCTCATGTCCCTGCTGCCCTTCAGTCTGGGCTCGTTCATCCAGGGGCTGACTCTCAGTTTCTTGCTGCTGCTCCTCTGAAAACTGAGCTGCCCGTTCCTGGGCCTGGGCGCCCTGTGCGCAGTTGCTCTTGCCCTCGGTCTGTTGTCGTCCGGTCAGAAACGCACGGTTTTGGATCCCTGGGCCAAGGTCTTGCTGCTCTGTGGATTCAGGCACCTTTGCTGACAAAGGCTGAAGCTGCCCCAGATCACGGTCAGGCTGTTCCGTACACGGAGAGCCCGGCGAGGGGAGAGGCTGGACCGGCTCCAGGCTACAGTCAGACTGTCGCGGCTGCTCCACACACCGAGTGTCTCGTGGCGAGAGAGGTCGGATTTCTCCCAGATTACAGGCACATTGCTGCTGCTGCTCCAGAGGTACAGGTACGAGAGGTTGAACTGGTTGAACACTATGCTGAGCCCCTTACAGAACAGAGAGAGAAATTACCTAAGTTTTGGTGCACTGTGCATCCATGTGAATTTATATTTTAAAAACTGCATGCCCCCACCCCCTACCCAATTTCATTTCCAGGCATCTGATAACCTTTTGGTAGCTTACTATCACTGGTCAGGTGATCAGGAGAGGCCAAACAGCACGCCTCGCGCCAACTCCAATCTGGCCCGATAGGCACATAGGTAGGGCTACAGAAGCTGAAGCAGTGCCATCAAAATACCCCTCGCTCCGGCACACCAAGACAGAACTGCCGGGATCTAGAGGAATGAAACCCAGTGAAGAGGCAGCCCAAAACACAAACCTACTGCTTCACAAACAGCCCATGCCTCAACTAGACTCCCTTCTCTTTATTGTTGGACCCTGTCTAACTCTGGTGGGAATAACATGCACCATGGATGAAGCATCTGGTGGAATGCCAGGATCAAAGTCCTGGTCACTGACACACTGCCACCCACATTCCCTTTCTAGTCTTCGACCACTCCACCTCTCCCCACCCCCAGCCCATGTTCACAAAGTTCCCCAATCTCTCCCACCTACCCAGTTTCTTCCCAATCACAGCCTGTTATACCAGATATCACAGTGCCAGCTGGAAATTCAGAGTAACAGTACATAGGCAGGGCATATCCTGAGTTAGGGCCATTGTGTAGTACGCACAGTGTCAGCAGTGTGTACCATTAACAAGGTGCATTGTAGCAACTCACCAAGGCTCCTTTGACAGCACCTTCCAATCACGCAACCTCTACCACCTAGAAGGACGAGCGCAGCAGACGCATGGGAACACCACCACTCACAAGTTCCCCTCCAAGTCACTCACCACCCTGACTTGGAAATATATCGGCCGTTCCTTCACTGTTGCCGAGTCAAAATCCTGGAACTCCCTCCCTAACAGCACTGTGGGTGTACCTACACCGCATGGACTGCAGCGGTTCAAGGCGTCTCACCACCATCTTCTCAAGTCCAACAAGGGATGGGCAATAAATACTGGCCTGGCCAAGCGACGCCCACATCCCCATGAAAGGATAAAGAAAAATTACAACAAGAAAATCAAAGTTGCACACTTTGAGCCCACGCAATCATGTGGGATGAAAAATGAGTGCACAAAAAACTCAAGAGAATGATAAATGGAGAGATACAGAGATGAAAATGAGAGTAAAAGCACAGAAGAGAAAATAGAGACAGAAACATGCACACAAAACAGAACAGGACAGAAATGGAGGGAATGATACAATGCTTTCCATCCAACAGCAACAGGGAAGATGAACCAATTTCTCTTTCATAGAATTTGCTTCGTTAGTTCCTGAATTGCATTTCACAGAATGGTTACAGAATAGGAGGCAGCCATTCAGCCCAGTGTGTCTACACCTGCTCTCCAATTCACCTAGTGCCATTTCCCCGCCTTCTCCCCATAGCTCTGCACATTCTTCCTTTTCAGATAATAATCCAATTCCCTCTCGAAAGCCTCAATTGAACCTGCCTCCCCCACACTCCTAGGCAGCGCGTTCCAGATCCTAACCACTCACTGCGTGAAAAAGTTTCTCATGTCTCCATTGCTTCTTTTGCCAATCGCCTTAAATCCATGCCCTCTCGTTCTCGATCCTTCCGCCAGTGGGAACAATTTCTCCCTATCTACTCTGTCCAGGCTCGTGATTCTGAACATCTCTATCAAATCTCCCTTCAACCTTCCCTTCCCAAAGAAAGATAATCCCAACTTCTCTAATCTACTTCAGTAACTGAGGTTCCTGATCCCTGGAACCATTCTCATGAATCTTTCCTGCGTTCTCTCTAATGACTGTCATATCTTTCCTAAAGCGTTGCGCCCAAGACTGGAGGCAATACTCCATAACCTCCTTGCTCTTGTACTTTATGCTCATATTAATAAATCGTAGGATACTCTATGCTTTATTAATTAACTGCGCTCTCAATATTTCCCTTCTCTACTTTTACCAACCCCAGTCCAAACCACATGATTTCAGAGAACTCACAACTCTTAATATAAAAACAGAAAATGCTGCAAAAACTCAGCAGGTCTGGCAGCATTCCTGGAGAGAGAAACAGAGTTAATGTTTCGAGCCCAACAGTTGCTGTGAACTTTGGACTACCTCAAGGCACTGGGGTTTGCGATCTCTGGTTGCGAGAGGGGGAGAGGGAATGAGAGAGAACGAGAGAGAGAGGGAGAACGAGAGAAAGAGGGAGAGAGAGAGAGAGAGAGAGAGAACGAGAGAGAGAGAACGGATTTGCTCAGCATCATGATCGCGCACACAGCTGCTCTTCAGAGGTCTGATCTGCGCAGGTTTAAGGGCAATACTATCGCTGATTCCCAGGGCTGAGGCATGCTACCTACAGGAACTTTATGCTAAACACTTTACAGAATGAAAATAAGACCACCTCAATACTTTGGAAAATAATTAAGCCTTCCTGCTCTGTTGGCATCTCCAGCACTATTAATCAGAGCCCTCTGGTGCTGAATTGATTGGCAAGTGTCTTGTCTAGCACTTCAGGGGATGCTCAAAGATCTTCCCAAACCCTTCCGCCCACCACAACATAGCGCAGGTCAAGGGAACTGAAGATAGTCCTGCCAAATTCCTTTTCGAGCTGTTGGGGCCCGCTGTCCAGGTACACTGGGGTGGATTTGAGCTACCTGAACCCAGGAACGGGTTTTCTTCTTTCATGGCAAGGCCAGCATCTGTTGCCCATCCTTAACTGCCCTTGAACTGAATGGGCTTGCTCGGCCATTTCAAAGGGCAGTTGAGAGCCAGCCACATGACTGTAGGTCTGGAGTCACATGTAGGCCAGACCGGGTAAGGACGGCAGATTTCCTTCCTTAAAGGACAAGAGTGAGCCAGATGGGTTTTTACGACAATCGATGATAGTTGTCATGGTCACCATTACAGAGGCCAGCTTTCAATTCCAGATTTATTAGCTGAATTCCCATTCCACCAGCTGCCGTGGTGGGATTTGAACCCATGTCCCCACAGCATTAGCCTGGCCCTTTGGAATACCAGTCCAGAGACATTAGCAATACACCCCCATTTCTGGCAAGGTCGGGCAGTAACGACCCACGTCTTGCCCGGCAATCAGATAGGCCAGGTCAGCAGCATCAGCCGCTGACATCTCGACACACCGAGGCCCAGAATGAAGACAGGATTGAAGGAAGGAAGAACCTTTCAAGTACCCAGTTCCCCTCTCAGTCACCACAAACCCCTGGCCCCTTCCCGGCCCCTGACTGAGCCAAGCCTTCACATCCCAAATCAGGTTGCTGCCCATCCTGTGGCCAGAGCGGGGGTAGGGGACATCACGGCGAGCCTCCACTGCTTCCAAAAGGCGCATCATTGAACCTGGGGGCTGCAATCATTTGCAACAGTCATGGGCTGGAAGCACTGAGATGTGCGCACATGGCTAGACTTTAAATATGGCGCCCAGCATGCTGAAGCAGCAAGGTAATGGCGTGACGGGTGAATGAGAGCCCGCCCGCCATGGAAAAGGTGCGTTTCCCGGAAATGCATAGTTAATGTGGCGGCGGGTTTGGGATGATACGGCACGAAAAGCCGCCACTGCGGCTGGTGGGTAACACATTGTTTTACCCGCCCGCTACCACACTGAGTGCAAATCTGGGACAATTCCGCCCATAATCCCATGTTTGCAGGTAGGTAAAGCCATGAAAGAAAGGAAAAAGAGGCACCAACAGCATTTTGCTTTTATAAATAGGGACAAAGTGTATGAGGAGCAACATGTAACAAACAATGGTTAGCCTAAAGGAAGAACACTATAACTTGCACTGGAGATGGGAGGTGAGAGTCATACAGCACCTCCAACGCAGAGTCGCCACAATACAAAATTATAGCAATAGGGAGAGGTTCGAGATACCAGCATTATTTCCACTGCAGCACTTAAGTATAAAAGTTTCTGACGGAGAGTATCGAGAACAACTATTCAGCCTATCGGGGAATCCGTTTACAAGGAGTCATCAACTACTGAGTGAGGAGAGAGGTTAAGGAGAAATGTCTTCATTGTTGTAGCATTGAATACTTTGTTGGGGGGGATGTCTGAGGCAAAGTCCACCATACCTTAACAGCACAAACAACAGGTGGAGGGTGAGGCAAAGGGATGAGGTTTGGAATGCCCTCCCGCAACACACATTTAAGGCCCAATGCCCGCCTGCCCCAATGTAAACAAAGGCTTTATAGGGTTCTAGAGAGAGAGTTGCACAATCTTTTCAACCGCAGCTTTTTTGGACAGAGGGAGCATGGCCCTGGACTAGTCCAAGAGGGACGCTGGAAACGCATTCATACAGGAGCTGTGCTCAAGGCATTGCTGCACGGTTCTGCAGGTGAGCTCAGGCATGCTCATGCTTGGTGGGCGGGGGGGAGGAAGATGCACCCCTGCCCCGCTTCTGCCCCCTTTTCAGCTTGACCGCCAGCCTTTGGAAGCGGTGGGCTTGCTGATGTCTGCACTTGGCACCATCATTCATTTAGCAGCAGGCGCGTCCAACTCAGTCATCAGGCTTTGTTGGCGATAGTGGGGGGTGGTGTGGCTGAGAGGGTGCTGCAGGGGTAGAGTGATGAGAAAGCTCTGGTTTAGACTATAGTCACAACGCTGCTGCTCCAGAGACTGAGATGTATCTGGTACAAGAGGTTGGATTTGTTGAGCATTACGCCAAACCCCTTGCTGACCACATGACCTATTAATGATCACATAAGTGGTTAATCACAGCCTTTAAAGTGAACACCAATGCTCTCCTCCTCCAGGGTACTGGGGAGGGTGGGAAACGGACAAGAGAAACAATGACAGTCCTGTCAGATTTCGTTCACGACCGGCTACAGCCCAAAGCGAAGGCACTGATGTGACCCACCAGCACCCAGGAGGCAAACCACACTTTGCTGACTCATGCCAAGGGGATATCTCTGCATCGCTGTCTGCAATTATTTCCACAAACCCAAGGCTAACATTGGCAGGACATTGGAAGAATGACTTCCCAGCAGAAGTCAACCTATGTTTTGGTATCAGGGCCTGCCGGCACAGCGTAAGAAATATGAGTTCTTACACATTTTCCGTTGCATTTTGAATTTTGGTACAACATATGAACATACGAATTAGGAGCAGGAGTAGGCCATTCGGCCCTCGAGCCTGTTCCGCCATTCGATAAGGTCAAGGCTGATCTGACTGAGGCCTCAAATCCACATTCCACATCTAACCTCCGATAATCTTTGACTCTCTTGTTAATCAAGAATCTAGCTCTGCCTTAAAAATATGCAATGACCCAGCACTCTGGGGAAGAGAATTCAACAGACTAACGACCCTGTGAGAGAAGAAATTCCTCCTCATCCCTGTCTTAAATGGGAGGCCCCTTATTTTGAAACTGTGCCCCCTCGTTCTAGATTCCCCCACCAGGGGAATCCACCCCTGTCAAGCTCCCTCAGGATCTTATATGATTCAATAAGACCATCTTCATCTGCTTAGGCTTTTGGTAAGCAGAGGTGGCTGCTGGTACTTGAAGAGCTGTTTGCATCGATTAGGTTAGGCATAAATAAAGGATGCCAGATCATGACTAGGGGTAAAATATTAGACATTTAGAGATGAGGGGCAACAAGTTAGAAGAATTCAGAAAGATTGAATGGAAATTAGAACGGTTTAAAGTGTCTATGGAATGCACATCTTAACAATAAGAGAAATTCGAAATGGCTATTTGTATATTTTTGATTGTGTTTCTAAACTTTGATTGTAATCGTGTTACCAAAGAACAATTTAGAAGCCAAATTGTCCGCATGGCTTAGGCTTGGTTAACTGTAGCTCAGGATATGACTGTGAACGGTGCATCGATGGTCAGACGTAACCTCCCCTTAACAAAACCATGCTGACTCTCCTTGATTAATCCCTGCCTCACCAAGTATAGATTCATTCTATCCCTCAGAATTGCTTCCAATAGTTTCCTATTGTCTAACCTCACCACTGAGGTTAGACTGAAAGGCCTGTAGTTCCCTGGTTTATCCTTTCCTCCCTTCTTGAATAACAGTACCACATTGACTGTCCTCCAGTCCTCTGGCACCTCTTCTGTGGCCAGAGAGGTATTGAAAATTATTGCCAGTGCCCCTGCTATCTCCTCCCTTGCCTCACTCAACTGCCTGGGATACATTTCATCCGGGCCTGGAGACTTATCTACTTTTAAGCCTGCCAGACCACTTAGAACCTCCTCCCTTTCTATGCTAATTTCTTTAATTATATCACAGTCCTTCTGCCTGATTTCCAGAAATCGTCATCCCTTTCACTAGTGAACACCGACACAAAGTATTCATTTAGAATCCTACCTACGTCTTCCGGCTCCACACACAAATTACCACTATGGTCCTTAATGGGCCCTACTCTTTCCCTAGTTATCCTCTTACTCTTAATGTACTTGTAAAATAACTTTGAATTTTCCTTTATTTTGCCTGCCAATGTTTTTCATGCCCCCTTTTTGCTCCCCTAATTTCCTCTTTAAGTTCCCCCCGACACATTCTATACTCCTCTAGGGCTTCCGCTGTTTTGAGCCCTCGGTATCTGCCATAAGTCTCTCTTTTTCTCTTTATCCAATCCTGTATGTCCCTTGACATCCAGGGTTCCCTTGATTTGTTGGTCCCACCCTTTATCTTCACTGGAATATGTTGGCCCTGTACTCTCCCTATTTCCTTTTTGAATGAGTCCCACTGTTCTGACGCAGGTTTACCTAAAAGTAGCTGCTCCCAATCCATTCTGGCCAAATCATATCTGATCTTATTAAAATTGGCCTTCCCCCAACTTAGAACTCTGATTTCTGGCCCATCCTTGTCCTTTTCCACAACAACCTTGAATCTAACGGAGTTATGATCACTGCAAAATGCTCCCCCACTGATACCTCTACCCCTGGCCCGGCTTCATTCCCTAAAATTAAGTCCAGGACCGCCTCCTCTCTTGTAGGACCTTCTACGTACTGGCTTAAAAAGCTCTCCTGGATGCACTTTAAGAATTCCGCTCCCTCTAAACCTATCACACTATGACGAACCCAGTTAATGTTGGGGAAGTTGAAATCCCCCACTATTACTACCCTATTATTTTTAACACTTCTCTGAAATTTGCCTACATATCTGCTCTTCTATTTCTCTCTGACTGTTTGGGGGCCTATAGTGCACTTCCATCAATGTAGGATTGCTCCTTTTTTGTGTTTCAGTTCTGCCCATATGGCTTCATTTGAGGAGCCTTCTAAGATGTCATCCCTCCTTACTGCTGTAATTGATTCCTTGATCAATATTGCGATACCCCCTCCTCTTTTACCTTCTTCCCTGTCTCGCCTGAAGACCCTATCTATCTACACCATTAGTTACATCTTGAAAGAACATTTTAAAAAATTGTCATACAGGGTTTTCCTTCAGTAAAACCATGTTAACTTGGTCTAATCATACTATGCTTTTTAAGTGCATTGTGAAGACTTCCTTAATAATAGATTCCAGCATTTTCCCAACAACTGATACTAGGCTAAACGGTAGTTCGCTGCCTTCACTCTCCATCCTTTCTTCAAAAGTGGTGTAACATTTGTCAACTTCCAATCTAGTAGGACCATTCCTAAATCTAAGGAATTTTGGGAAAATCATAGCCACCGCATCCACTATCTCTGCAGCTATCCCTCTTAGAACTCTAGAGCGTGGGCCATCAGGTCCCAGAGATATGTCGGATTTTAGTCCCTCAAGTTTCACCAACACTTTACCTCTACTGATATTAATTTCCCCACTTTCAGCCCCTAGGTCATCGTCTATTTCTGGTATGGAACTTGCATCTCCTGCTGTGAAGACAGACGCAAGGTATTTGTCCAAGTGTAACTGAAGCGTGACAAGTTTACAAAGGGTATTCCCATTCAAAATCTGGGCAGAGCAATATATGAATTTTTAAAATCCTGGTGTATTAGCTGCTCAGTGGAGCCTTACGAGCATACACATTCGGAGCAGGAGTAGGCCATTCAACCTCTTGAAGACTGCCTGTTGCCCCTGCTAGGGTGTGAAGAAACCATCAGCCAGATATTGCTGAAAATTTCATGAAAAACAATTTTAGTGTAAGAAAAAAAACCTCAGGCTACTTTGGATCATTTTTGCCCCGAATGCCACTAGTTCAACTCGGTCCCTGCTACCTGAAAAATCAAAATCGGTGCTAAAGGTTCCCTCAGGATAACAGGTGAGAGAAGAGAATACATTTATTTGCACGGTGTTGGAAACAGAAAACATTTTTGATTCTTGAGAGGAATTCGTTTTATTAAGCTCCATGATAACAAAAATAATTGTCCGATCTACTGATTTATTTTCATGTGTCTTGGGTCTGCCAATGGTCACTTCTGTAGGAGCCAAGTAATTGATGGTTAACCAATCATGTTCTACAAGGCTGACAGGCTGTGCTGTTGACCTCAGTGAGATGGGGTTGGCAGGGGTGGGGGGGACAGAATGGGAATCTGTCATTATTTTAATTTACAATAACAGCCCTCAGATTCCTGAGCTCAAGCCCCCTGCCACCACCCCAATGTGCATCACCCTTCCCTCCACTCCCGTGACAGCCTCTTTCACCTGTTCTCCTAACCACCACCAAATCTCTCCCCCACCGAACGTCGATATCCAGTTGGGCCTGGGGCACAGGAACGAAGTTACTCCTCAAGACCAGCCTACCCGCTCCCAAGATCCATCCCCGCCGACACTACCCAGGGCTGGGGTGGCCCCCTTCCCCAAGGCTTCACCATTTCTGGCTGCAACCCACCAGACCACCACCCCCACTCCATCCCCTGCACACAAACTCACTTGGAGTAGAACCGACAACCACAGCAAACCCACTACCTGCAGCTCTGGGTCAACGAGTAACGCCAATCCTGAATCTCAAATAGCAACATGACACACAAAAGGCAATGACCAAATAAAATATAAACAATTTTTTCAATTCTTTCATGGGATGTGGGCGTTGCTGCCAAGGGCATTTGTTGCCCCTCCCTAATTGCACTTGAACTGAGTGGCCTTGCTCGGTCATTTCAGAGGGGCAGTTAAGAGTCAACAACATGGCTGTGGGTCTGGAGTCATGTGTAGGCCAGACTCGGTAAGAACGGTAGATTTCCTTCCCTAAAGGGGCGTTAGTGAACCAGATGGGGTTTTTATAGCACTCGGCGATAGTTTCATGGTCACTGTTACTGAGACTCGCTTTCAATTCCAGACTTTATTAACTGAATTTTAATTCCATCAGCTGCCGTGGTGGAATCTGAGCCCGGGTCCCCAGAGCATTAGCCTGGGCCTCTGGATTACTAGTCCAGTGACATCACCACTACACCACCATTTTGCCCCTAAATCATAATAATGACCAACCGGAACAATTGAAATTGGAGATGGGCCCATTTTTGGGGCCTTCAGATATTAAAACAAACAACTACTGTAATAATCAGGTTAGTAACACTTAATAAAAAGAGGGAGAGAGCCCACTCCTACAGCACTAATGTAATACGAACACAGTTTTAATATATTAATTAGAATATCTACTCGTTAATTTCCTATGCTGCGGCTTGTGGACAAATAGATCACTGAATATCCGCTCCTCTCCCTCCAATTGCACATCTCTCTGCGCCTTTCCTCCCTTGTTCTCATCTTCTGCGTGACTCAGACGTCAACGTTCACGCAAAAATCAACAGTGAGCTTGGTGCATTTTAACCCCAGCTTCAACATGCGATCTAATGAACCAAATTAAAAACGTACAACCAAAGCAATTATAAATAAATCAGCTCCCCTCACCCGCACCGGCCCCAGTTTTTTTCTTCCCCCCCCCCCCTCCCCAAAAATCCTTCGAAGTATACGTAAACAGCAAAGGAAATCCAGCAGTTTGACAGACAAGTTTATAAGATGAAGGTGAAAGGCAGTTGAAACACGGCTGCTTCAGGGCTGCCAACACAAGCTACATGAGTAACGCGGCAAGTTCCTAAATCAAGCAGGGGAAAAGAACAGAACAAGCAGTATCGCTGACCTTCTTCCAAAGTCTGGCATCAGTCTGTGAAACGTAGTAAAATGTACAAAAAACAAAACCGGCCCCAGTGCAAGCAGGCAAATGAAAATTAAAAGCAGCGTGAGGACTAGCAGCAAAAGAGGATGCAGTGGAAACAATTTTAGCATTAACAATTCAATTAATAATTCTTAAATTTAAATTACCACCGCTCCTCACATCCCCAAAACCAGCCCTGCCGCAAACCTGACCCAATCACATATATAAAATCTAGGGGGCGGGGGGGGTGTGTGTGTGTGTGAAGGGGAAACATTCTCTGCTGCTGCCAGATGACAGACCCACTGCTCCTTCAGCCGACGGCGATGCAATGAGCAGGGCCCGGGGGTTGCACGTTCCTGCCGCAGGCCTCACATTTGGGCCCTGCTCTTTCCATTGCATCCCTCCCAATGTGGCCCGATACCACCCACCCCCCACCGTCTCCCCAGACTAGCCATGAGAAATACATCAAGAAAGGAAGCTGGCTTCCTTTTACTTTTTGCAGCTGCTGATCATCACAACTCACATGCTCAGTGGCTGGGGGGGGGGGGGAGGGGTGGAAACAAAGCATCCAAGAGAGAAGGAGCAAGGTGAAGTGTTGTGACGGGATTTTTTATTTTCTCTTGCACTCATGTTAGTGGCAGCTCTAATAATCTAACCTCATTTTAGCAAATCTATGGCCCTCAGTGGCTACTCCAAGCCCTCTGCTCCAAAACCAATCCTACCAAGTTCCTTTTCCCCATCACCATATCCCCCTCACCAGCAACTCATGGCCCAGGGCCCAGCAAGGTCCACCCACCCAGATTTGCGCAGACAGGCCAACCCAAGCACCGGACGTTCTTGCACCCACGTGCTAGCCAGCAGGGAAGGGGCCTCGCCCTTTCTCTCTCGCTCTCTCTCTCTCTCTATGCTCGAGATCCGACACCTAAGGACTCCATTCCACCATCCCTTCCCGCCGCTCCGTTTCTCCTGCTCCCTTCCCAGCTTCGCGCCTGGGCAACTTGCGAGCAACACCACGGGAGCTATGCGAGGATATAAAGCAGACGGCAACGCAGGCGCACAATTCAGCTACGAGGCCAGTGTGACGGCTCAACCGCGCAATTTAGCCTCGGGGCTGAGCTCCTTGTGAAACCAAAAAAAAAAAGGACGGCAAGAGCAATAAAAACCCTCGGACAATTCCCCCACTCCTGTCACGTCCAACAAAATGCTTCACGGGAAAAAGGTCATCAGTTTGCAGGGGCTTCTAACCATCGGGCAGACACGGCGACACTGGCAATCGCACAGTCAGGGACCAAAGACGCGGAGGATCACGGAAGTTATGACATTCACACGAACCTTTACGCAGCAAGCAGGTTTCTCTGGCAACAGGCTGGCAGGTTTCACAGTTAAGATTTAAAGTGTGTCACCATCTATCTCATCATCAAAAAGTATGAGTGGGAAGGACAAGCTGGAGGTGCGTAATGATTCCTCCCTGCACGCCGACACGTGTCGTGCAGGACTTGGATGCAGCAGTAGGTTGCAGGGGTGACGTACCTCAGGAGAGAACCTACGTTCCTATTTTTTCTCAGAGGGTCGCTAGTCTGTGGAATTCTCTTCCCCAGGGAGCATTGGAGGCTGGGTCACTGAATTTATTCAAGGCTGAGTTAGACAGATTTTTGATTGACAAGGGAGTCGAGGGTTACGGGGGAGGCAGACGGCTAAGTGGAGTTGAGACTCCTTGTGTGCATCATCGCTGGCAATGCCAACGCCCACCTCCCATCACGCCCCCAATTGTCAGCAGTTAGGAGGATAGGGGAGAAACCAGGTATCTCCAAGCTATCTTAGACAATCAGGAAACTTTCCCTTTGAGGGCATGGTGGTTGCGCACATGTTGAGTCCGGGGGTGGGGGAGGGGATCCGGCCTCTGGCACCTGTGCTGGTTTAAAATGTGCAAGGGTGTGATAAGGGGGCCATTTTGGTGAACGCAGCTGGCACGAGGCCTCACATGGCCACGCATCCACATTTTAACTAACAATACTTTGACAGCAGGCAAGTTAAGGAAACAAAATTCTAGCCAAGAATTCGACAACTTTTTAAATTACGTTTCTGCAACACCCTTCCACCTTGAGTAATGTACTACATTGTTCAGCGGGAGCGAGAGGCCCACCGAGAGAGAGAGAGGTTGAGAGAGAGAGAGAGGGAGAGAGAGGCAGACAGCCAGAGAGAGAGAGAGACACAGACAGAGAGAGAAAGAGAAAAAAAGAGAGAAACAGACAGCCAGAGAGACAGACACTGGCACCGAGAGAGAGAGAGAGAGAGAGGGAGAGAGAGAGAGTGAGACAGCCAGAGAGGGAGAGAGAGAGAGCACGAGACAGCCAGAAAGAGAGAGCGAGACAGCCAGAGAGAAAGAGAGAGAGAGAGAGAGAGACAGCCAGAGAGAGAGAGAGAGAGAGAGACAGCCAGCCAGAGAGAGAGAGAGAGAGAGAGAGAGAGAGAGACAGCCAGAGAGAGAGAGAGAAAGAGAGAGACACAGCCAGACAGAGAGAGAGAGAAAGAGAGAGACAGTCAGAGAGAGAGAGAGAGAGAGAGAGAGAGAGAGACAGCCAGAGAGACCGAGAGAAAGGGAGACAGAGATAGAGAGAGAGAGAGAGAGCGCGAATTATCCTACTGCTGGTTTGCATGCTCGCTTTGAAATACATTTTCAAAAAGAGGAAACCATTTGAACTTCGATCACAATAAGTCCAGTAAAGGCAAAGCCAGACCAGGTATTAACATCACAATACCAGACAGGGAAGGGTTTCAATAGGGCCCGATACAGAGGAACACCACTGATGTCTCTCCCCTCCCACCTGCACCAACCTCCCATGGCACCAAGTGGCCAATCATTCTGCATGAGCTGTGACACGGCTGTGGGGCTCTGGGGTTGAAGGTGGCGGGATTTTAAACTGGGGCCAATACCGTCACTGACAGCAGGCGCGAGGGGAACAAAGACCCTGACCAAATGCAGCTGAAAGTCAGCTCACCAAATCCCACGGCTTTCTCACTTGGATCGTTAAGGTGCAATCAACTAAAGTGTGGGCAGCAGCACATTCCAACCTGACCTGTCATCTCACTGTGGGATAAAACTGCCTCGATGTATCAAGATTTACCACAGTTGCAGCCGCCATGCCAGGAATAACAGACGATTTAACAGCAAACATGCAACGACGCATTCTTCTACAAACCTACCTGGTGCACTGCTCCACATACCTGGTACTAAAGTCAGAGGTTTAGTCTGGTATGGGACAGTTCCCTGACCACCCTGTACATTCAGTACAATCCCAACCGGATTCTGCACAGATCTCAGATCTTTCATGGTGAAACCCTGGGGAAAGGAAACAATAAAAACATTAAAGCTGGAAGAACAAAAAAAAAAAAAACCACTCATGCGAGTTTGTATTTTAAGAAGAAGTTTAACACATTTCGAGCTGGAAAGGAAACTATGCAGGGATACTGGGCGTGGTTTTGGTCTCCTTACCTAGGGAAAGGTAATAGGTATCACGGCAGGAGTGCAACAAAGATTTACTAGACTGGTTCCAGGGCATGAGGGGGGTGTCCTGTGAGGAGAAATTGAGCAGACTAGACCTGTATTCCCTGGAATCTAGAGTATTGAGAAGCGATCTCATTTAAATATATAAAATTCTTGACAGCTTTGACAGGATCGATGCTGAGAGGCTGTTCTTCCCTACATTGCAGAGTCCAGAACACAGGGTCACAGTCGCAGGATAAGGGGTCGACTGAGTTGAGAAGGAAATTCTTCACTCGGAGTGTCGTGAATCTTCAGAATTCCCTACCCCAGAGCTGAGCGGTGGATGCTCAGTCGTTGAGGAGATTCACGACAGATCGATAGATGTTTGGACTCGAAAGGACTCTAAAGGATCAAGGGATATGGGAGGGAGAGAAGGTCAGCCACGATCCTGTTGAATGGTGGAGCAACCTGGAGGGGCTGAATGGCCTCCTCCTTGTGCCTTATGTTCAAATCCACCAAATGGAAAGCAAAGTCCAACAGGAGTTGCTTTCTTCCAAAGTCTTCCCAACAAAGTACTAGGGGCTAACCCTGAGTGAGTCGGAGGTACAGTGACGTTGGTTGACATGTTGGACAGCCACCAAGGTGAAAGTGCTGATGTTCTTTAAATAACACGGAGCACGTTAAGAGCATGCTGAAAACTTTGCATATTGCAATCAATCCCTCCCAATATGACACACAGTCCAACTCTCTATCACCAACACTACAGGAGACATTTTTATTTTGCATTCTTTCATTGGACATGAGCATTCACTGGCTAGGCCAGCATTTACTGCATATCCCTAACTGCCCCTTGAGGTGGTGGTGGTGAGCTGCCTTCTTGAACCTCTGCAGTCCATGTGGTGTAGGTACACCCACTGCGCTGTTAGGGAGGGAGTTCTAGGATTTTGACCCAGCGACAGTGAAGCAACAGCCAATATATTTCCAAGTCAGGATGATGAGTGGCTCGGAGGGGAACTTGCAGGTGGTGGTGTTCCCATGTAACTGCTGCCCATATCCTTCTAGATGGTGGCGGTCGTGGGTTTGGAAGGTGCTGTTGAAGTATCATTGGTGAGTTTCTGCAGTGCATCTTGCAGATGGTACACACACTGCTGCTACCGTGCGTCAGTGGTGAAGGGAGTGAATGTTTGTGGATGTGGTGCCAATCAAGTGGGGCTGCTTTGTCCTGGATGGTGTCGAGCTTCTTGAGTGTTGTGGGAGCTGCATTCATCTAGGCAAGTAGAGAGTATTCCATCATACTCCTGACTTGTGCCTTGTAGATGGTGGACAGGCTTTGGGGAGTCAGGAGGTGAATTACTTACCTCAGAATTCCCAGTCTCTCATCTGTTCAGTTTCTAATATTCCTCTAACACATATTGCTGTAAATGTCACATTCATGTTTTTAAAAATCTTCATGGGTCCAATCCACCCCAGCAACTTCCTGCAAGGACCTTCGCTTGGTACAGCTCAGGGAAATCTGGCGACATTGTTTTTTTTGGGATTGCTTCTGGATCAAGCAAAGTACTTGACTGGTCAAGCACAACACAAAGACCTTTACTCTGTATCTAAACCCATGCTGCACCTGCCCTGGGAGTGTTTGATGGGGACAGTGTAGAGGGAGCTTTACTCTGTATCTAACCCCGTGCTGTACCTGCCCTGGGAGTGTTTGATGGGGACAGTGTAGAGGGAGCTTTACTCTGTATCTAACCCCGTGCTGTACCTGTCCTGGGAGTGTTTGATGGGGACAGTGTAGAGGGAGCTTTACTCTGTATCTAACCCCGTGCTGTACCTGCCCTGGGAGTGTTTGATGGGGACAGTGTAGAGGGAGCTTTACTCTGTATCTAACCCCGTGCTGTACCTGCCCTGGGAGTGTTTGATGGGGACAGTGTAGAGGGAGCTTTACTCTGTATCTAACCCCGTGCTGTACCTGCCCTGGGAGTGTTTGATACCAACAGCAAGTTCCTGACATGGGAGAAGATCTGACACCAAGTTTTTAAATGAACATATTTGTGACAGACCAAACTCCTGCTATTAGGTGCCTCACCCTTTCTAGATCCTACAATGGTAACAGCAAGGAGGAAGAATCTTTCCTTACTTGAGTGGTGATGAAGATGGGCTGCCCCGATACATTGCTCGTTGCTCCAGTCTTTGTCTCCTGCAGTACCTGCATTGCAGTGGGTGAGTACATCGGTGGCACAGTCATTTGGGAGCCGAGGCCTGGTGGATTCTGGGCCACAATCAGAGGCTGACCACCCGAATTCATCAGAGAACCACCGACTGGAAAGGAGAAAACAGCTGTGAGCACTGGACTGACCCAGTTAAAACCTCAAGATTCAAAATTCCTGATCGGGAACCGATGATTCATGTTGACCTTTTATAAGTAGTAAATATCGTGCATTGACTCACTTTTGTTGCCTTTGCTGTCCTTGCAACTAGGCCTGGTAAACAGTTGAGCACCTCAGGCTTACCATGTTCTTTCCCTTTCTGAAGGCAAATTTAACTCAGAGCCTCCGCCCGGCATCGCATTTTAGACCTCAGCCTTTCCACGGGGCATTTAAACACCGTTGCATTAGCACTACACAGAATACTATCCCAAACAATATATTCTGTCGGGTGGTCCAAGACAAACAATCTGCTAGTTCAAAGTATTACACAGCCTAAAGCACCATTTTAAACAGTTAAATAATCAGAGAAACACAGCAATGTTAAACCAACAAGTCCCTTCACAACAGCAGTGCCGTTGATTAACCACCACCCCATGGAGTCATCTGACTGCAGCCAGCTGCAATCAGCATCAGCACCCGAGCTAGGGAATGGAGTTATCAGCCAGGGATCCCATGAACTGGAACGTGCTGGCTGAAAGGACGCTGGAAGCAGATTCAATACTAACTTTCAAAAAAAAAGGGGAACTGGATAAATATTTGCAGCGCATTGGGGGAAAAGAGGGGACTAATTGGGCAGCTCTTTCAAACAGCAGCACGGACACGGCAAGCTGAATGGCCTCCTCCTGTGCAGGATGATACTAACTACCCTCCAGCCACTGGGTTATGAAATCACGCCTGCCAATTATATTTAACACTATGCTTGAATTGAAGCCTGGACACCAAGGGCAAAGACACAACTGACTTAACAATGCTGGCTGAAAAACACAGGAAAGGCCTGTTAGCTCTGCTAGGGGCATGTCTCTTGTACAGACATGCCTGATAAAGATCTCATGACCCACATGCAAACCAACCGACTGAGAGAGGGTTAAAAACTGGCGCTCGAGAAGGTGGGCGGACAATCGCTTGAAAAATAAGAGAAAACTCTTGAATCCCACCACCTCCCATTGCAACTATCCCTTGCCACAACTATAAGAAAGCAAATGTGTGATGGGATGAGGGAGAAAAGGCACCATTCGCAAATAAGACACAGAAGGAACAGACTATGAAAGAGTCCAATCCCTTCCTTAATAAAACTTAAATGGCTGAGATTTTAATGATGAGACACCGACAACAAACGATGCACAGAGTGAGCGCACCCCCACCTCACACAGAGCGAATCCCTGTCCGTCCATCGTTTCTCAAAGTGGTCCATTCTGGCCATCTGTCTTCAGACCAAGAGTGGGGAAGAGCTTCCTAACACTTCGGCAAGAGAGCTGCTGCCACCAGCTACAAAGGTCAACACTCACTCTGCGTCATCTGTCTGTTATTCCTCCAGGGCCAGTAAACCATTCTCACCCATCACAAGCTGTATACTTTCCCTGTCTATTTAGCTTCGGCATCATATTGAAACTGCTACTTCTTGATATTAAACTACTATAAAAGTCACTTGACTCCCTTCTTTGGATAATTGGTGATGCCCTGAGCAGAATCTTACGCTTAACAATAAAGTATTCTTGAGCACAACCACAATTATAAACATGGTTATAAAACCACTGCAATTCTGTTTCGGTGTAAGGGTTTTTCAATGTGTTCACAAGTTAAGGGAGGCCATTCATTACACCTGATGTCCAACTGTGTTTTACTTTTAAAAATTCAAACATCCTGTTCTACAATGACCACACAACCCACAGTGAGGGAAAATAAAAGCAGATTTAAGTACTTCACAACCAACTACATCACTTGTGAAGCAAAGGGAATGTACTTGCACATGGAAACAGCAATTAGACTGATGACCAATTGTACGGTGGTTCGCCGAAGGAGAAATGTCAGGCAAGGACTCTCCTGCTCTCTCTCAGCTGTCAGCCAGCAGTCCTGCCTCAGCACGGGGCTGGAATGTTGGACTAAATTCTGACAGGGCTGGAGTGCGGTTGGAAGCCACGGCCTTCTGACACAAAGACTAGAAGGCTACCTGCTAACCCCTGCTATCAGGGGGGACACTGGGAGGAAGGAACAGAGATTGATGTTTCCACAGTATTTTTTCCCCTAAGTGGCCCCCTTCTGGGAGATTTACATGGCTGTGTGCTCTGGGCTGGATGTGGGGACTGTAGTTATGATGTTTCAGCGATCAGGCTGTGGGACAGGTTTGAAGCAGCAGCTAACTTTTCCCGCAAATCAATAGCATCTGTTCGAATACTGCCAACCTGCCTGCCGCAGTATGACCAACAACTTCCACAATTTAACAGAATCGAACATCACAGCAGCATTATATAAAGCAAGATCTGACATTGAGCCATGTAAGGGGATACGAGGGGCAGGTGACCAAAAGCTTGGCAACGAGAGACAGACACACAGAGACACGCCTGGGGAGGTTTAGGGAGGGAATTCCAGAGCTTAGGGCCCCAGGCAGCTGAAGGCACGGCCGACAATGGTGGAGCGATGAGAATCGGGGGGTGCGCAAGAGGCCGGAATTGGAGCGCAGAGATCTCGGAGGATTGTAGGGGCTGGAGGAGGTTACAGAGATAGGGAGGGGTGTAGGGGCTGGAGGAGGTTACAGAGATAGGGAGGGGTGTAGGGGCTGGAGGAGGTTACAGAGATAGGGAGGAGGTGTAGGGGCTGGAGGAGGTTACAGACATAGGGAGGGGTGTAGGGGCTGGAGGACGTTACAGAGACAGGGAGAGGTGAAGAGGCCGGAGGAGGTTACAGAAATAGGGAGGGGTGTAGAGGCTGGAGGAGGGATTTGAAAACAAGGATGGGATTTAACATCTAAGTGTTGCTGGGCCAGGAGCCAGTGATGGTCAGCGAGCACAGGGGGTGATGGACGAACGGGGCTTGGTGCGAGTTAAGACACAGGGGCAGCAGCATTTTGGATGAGCCCAAGTCAACAGAGGGTACACGTGAGACACCAACCAGGAATGCATTAGAATAGTCAAGCAAGAGGTAGCGAAGGTATGGATGAGGCTTCCGGCAGCAACTTGGGCTGACTACAGAGAATGTAGGAATTGAAAAACACCCATTTCACATTCCTTCAATTAGAGTTGAGGGTAGGAAACAAAGGTTAACCACTATATCCAGAAGGGTTTTACAAAAAAAAAATGTTTGCTTCACTTACCATTGCTGTTTGAAGAGAGGACTGCGAGCATAGTCTTTTTCTCAACCTCATTATTCTGCAGATCCCCAATGCTTGTAGGAGCAACTCCAGGCTTAATACCTTGAAGGGCAAGAGAAAACAGGCACGCTCAGAAAAAACTACCCGTCAGATTCTCCGATGCGCTTTCAAAACGGGCTTCCTGCCCCCGCCACACTCCCACCACCACCACCACCCCACAGGCCTTCAGAAGCAGCCAGCTGTTATTTCTGCGCTCCCAGTACTTCTGATGCACGGCGAACAGACGGCACTCTTCTCTGGACCTCGAGAAAGTAAAAGTGGCCCGCAAAGATCCAGCGCTATCTGGGGTGTGGATTCCACCACACCACCCCACACCCCCCACCCTCCCATTCCCCAGCCACGTCAGTCTGACTCTGGTGCCAAGCGTCGAGGGAATCTCCAGATGGCTGCCCAGCAACAAAGCTGTCACCAAGCGGGGTTAAGCAGCCAATCACATTGAGGGATTCTCTCAAGATGACTGATCAGGAAATCAGAATGTCCAAGCTCTTGAAGTATCTTCGCCAAATCAACATGGATTCAGGCAGGCAGCTACACAAGCTGACACAGCCAGCGAACTGAGCCAAAGATGAAATGAAATGAAACAAATCTTTCAACGCAACCACTTGGCAAGTACAAGATAGCAATTTAACACCACTGCTGAAACACAACTGAAGGAGTTTTGAACCTTTCAGGGCCCGCCATTGTGGTTTCCCCTGATTCGATAGCTACCTTCTCAGCCCTGCAAACTCTCTGGGAGCTACCTCCGCCTAATCCTCCGTTCCAAACGAGGGCGAGGCCGATCCTGATCCACCTGTGGCCAGGTGGCTGGCGACAGTGACAGGATTGCAAACCTGCGAGGCTGCGAGTGAATCGCAAAGTCATCTTCCAGCGAAGTATGAGTGCTGTAAGAATGCAAACATTTGCAGGGGCGCTCTCGCACGAATGCTGATGGTTGAAACCCGCCGATAAACACAAGGCTCCGCAGAGAGCACTTGGGAGGATGCCAGTCATCTGTGGCTGGGGATCCGGGGAGGAGTGCCAATATCCCCAGGGGGAATCCCAAGGAGAATTAAACTGGCAGGAGTTTGTCAGGGATTCCCAGAAAGGAATCGGGAAGCAGGGTCCTCAGGAAGGCGCCCTTAGTTGCAGGCAGTCCTCCCCCGAGAGGATGTCTATACACGCTAGGGCCCTTGGGCATGTGTAATGAGCTGAGGTGGGGGTGCTCAAACACTGGAAAGATGAGTCTCACTGACCCATGTAGCAGGGTTACCAGAAGGCAGCAGGGGAATGGCGTGAGGTAGGTCGGAGAGCTAACACAGACACGATGGGCCAAACGACCTCCTGTGCCGTAACAACTCTGTGATTCGGTGATAAGGGCTTCCCTGCCGCTGTTGCAGCCAAATGCAATCCCCCAAGCATTAGCCTGCGTTAGTTAGAGAGGGAAAGCATAGGAGATCCCGGTCCAAGGCTGAGCCGTCATCCAACTAAAATCGCTCATGGGTATGGTCATCAGGCTGAGTTACGGTACCGTAAATGCCCGAGCTTAAATGGCTTACTTGACCATGATTTGGGCGGGGGTGATGAGAGAAAGGGGCAGAACACACATAGCAATTGGGAGTGGCAACCAGAGCTCCTCTCCCTTGGGAACGAGCGCCGAAATAGTTCGTAACTCCGCTGCTGAGACCAGCTGACCCAGCTCGGAGATGAGTCGCTGAACAAGAGGACACTTTCTTTAGACCTTCTCAAATTACCTGTGCTGGAGTTATTGGTCGCTGACAGCAGCATCCCACCACCGGTATCATCCACAACATCGTCTTCTATGAGCTGCCATGGTTCCAGCTCCTCCTCCTCACACTCCATGAAAAGGTCCGTATCCGCCATGCTGGTACCACCTGAAAAAGAAGCGAAAAATAAAATCTATTTCCCAGGACTGTGCAGCGACTGACCACACACTCAATCACACGCCGCTAATTTAAGCAGGCCACTTTCCTCTTATTTCGCAAGCCTGACTTGGCTGAAAACCTTTCCAGTTTCTGCTCCCCACAAGCATGGCCTTACCAGAGTTTCCTTTGTGAGTAACAACTTCTGTTCGCCTGTTTAAATTATACAACGTTGAACATTTTAAGAATAGTGACAAGCGAGATCCATAATCATCAACCGTCTGCTGATTTAAACGCGAATCATTCACAATTTCACATTACAGGTAAACGCATGCACTGCCACCTTTTCAAATGTGAGACCCTGTCAAAACCTGACTGGATTCTGATCTTCTCTACACTGATCCTTAAATTAACTGCAAAAACATCAGATGCACTGCAGCAACTCACCAAGCAACTCTCCTTTGACAACACTCCACCGACGCACAGTAGCAGCAGTGTGTGTATCATCTACAAGATGCACTGCAGCAACTCACCAAGGCTCCTTCAACAGCACCTTCCAAACCCATGACCTTTACCACCTAGAATCACAAGGGCAGCAGACACATGGGAAACACCACCACCTGCAAGTTCCCCTCTGAGCCACACACCGTCCTGACTTGGCAATATACTGGCCGTTCCTTCACTGTCGCTGGGTCAAAATCCTGGCACTCCCACTCTAACAGCGCTGGGAGTGCCCATACAACACACAGACTGCAGCAGCTCACCACCACCTTCCCAAGGGGTAATTAGGGATGGGCAACAAATGCTGACCTAGCCAGCGACATCCATATCCAGTGAAGGAACCTAAGAAAATCCTGAACCATAGCCGTTTTAAATTGGAGCTACCATGAAACATCCAAATTCCATATTCTACTGTTCCTGAAAACAAGTGGATGAAAACCAGAAATCTTAGCTACTTGCTGTGAGCGTTCAACATACAAATTTATGCTAAGTGTAGGTGCCAGAAGCTCAGCAAGAGAAATACCAGGGCAATACCTTGTTCTACACTTCCACCCAATTCCCTAAGCAATGTGTATACTTGGAGGCAGTGCACCTCACTAACGAGTCTGACCACAAGCAGGTTCCTGTCTCCATGCAGCAGTACTCTGGCAATCCCATACCATTTACCTTGTGGAGTGTTTGGCCAGGTCTTCAACTGGTTTAGAATTTTAACACAACTGACACAACATGCATACTCTGGGCAACTCACATCACCCAATCCACCTGTGTAACTTCTTCCAACTGTACACTTCTGAAAGCAGTATCAAGGCAAATATTGGGCCTCTCCTTGCACGACAGTGTCGAATATGGATGTACACTGGCTTGCAGGGATCCCAAGCACATTTGGTCTCTCGAGCCAGTAGCAATTCCTCTGGCTGGGTCATGTGAGCTGAATGGATGACGGCCGCATCCCCAAAGGCATGCTCTATTGTGAGCTTGCTATTGGCACAAGACCAATTGTTCATTCACGTATACGATACAAGGCTGTCTGTAAGCGAGACCTCATGTTGACCAGGCTCGCAGTCTATGCTTGGGTAGCCCTTGCTGCTGACCGGAGTGCCTGGAGACAAACAGTGAGGAGGGGTGTGGAAAAAGCAGAGGACAGAAGAGAGCCTGCCGGAAGGAAAAAACATCAGTCGACCTCAGGCCAATGCTACTCAGCTGCAGAAGGGACCGTCACTCCCGAATGGGCTTCTACAACCATACAGACAACATTCAATACAGAAGTGGTGATGCGCGCAGAGAATCGTCTCCTGAGACAGAGAGATTCCAAGATCACAGGCATTTGGTCATTTCATTTTGCCCCAAAGAGAATATCTTACAAGGTGCAGAGAATTTTCCAGCACAGAAACAGGCCATTCAGCCCCTCTGTTCCATGCTGGTGTTTCTGCTCCACACAAGGCTCCTCCCACCCCCTCTTCGTCTCTCCCCCCCCATCAACATGTCCTTCTATTCCGCGCCCCCCCGACACAAGTGGAAACATCTTCTCTACGTCGACCCTATCAAAACCCTTCCAGAACTTTAAAGACCTCAGCCTTCTCTTTTCTAGAGAAAAGAGCCCCGGCCTGTTCAGTCTTTCCTGATGGTTATAACCTCTCCATCCTGGTATCGTCCTTATCAATCGTATTTTTTGCACCTCTTCCAGCGTCTCTACATCCTTTGTATAACATGGAGACTAGACTGTTTACAGTAACTCCAAATGCAGTCTCACCAAGGTTCGATACACTTTAACCTCACTGCACTGCTTTTCAATTCTAGTCCTCTAGAAATGAACACCTAGTGTTTAGTTTGTTTTGTAAAAGATGCAAAAGCGCTTTGTATGTCCACAGCTCCCCCACGAAGCAGCACTTCCATTTCCAACCACTGAACTAAATTTGAATTCTAATTTCCAAATACAAGTCCTTCAGTATAAGTCAAAATACAAATATCAGAGCATTATTTTTGGACATTAAGGACAAAATTATATGGTGCGACACAAAGGATATTTTTTTTTTAAAAAGAGGATTTGCATTGTAACTCACCTATAGGTCTCTCACCTACATTTTGCTCCTTGACAGGTGAAGGCAAACATTACGAATCAAATAATCTCCTTTGGTCCAAGCAATATGAAGCAAAGAGGTCACTACACTCACTCACCGAGCACAGTGAACACTTGTGCTGATAGAATCTACAACTGTCTCACCTCAGCAGCTGCTGTGTGCCACACAACTCCCATGAAAGTTTTCTGTGGTTACCGCCGACTGTTGCAGCAATAAAATTCACCCCACGCTGCAATGGACCCATAACCGTTCAGGCAAAAATCACAACTGACCTGATCTGAGAGAGGACAAGCACACCCGACACTGTGAGCCCTGACTCTAACTAGAGTTTTGCCAAACGTGCTCACAGTTGCCGGATTTACCTTCCAAGGTTCTGGCTTCCTATAAATGAGTGGCCGATTCTGCGTTCGTTCAAAATGAAGCATCATTTCCCCCGAGCTACCAAGTCAGCTGTGCCAGGAAACAGCAGAGATTAAACTCGCCAAACACACCTCCTAACAGGCCTCGAAATTCTCTCACAATGCGTAACTGTAGGGTTAAAAAGCTGCAGATAACCCCAAAGAGAGATGGTTCTGCCCTACATCGCATCTCTGCAGGGGTTTCCGGGCTTTATTCTCTCCTGGGTCTCGCAAACAAACACTGGTGTGGAACTGAGAATTTTTATGGGAAGGCTGCTCCTCCTAAGAAAACTACCATCTTCTGGGGCGATTTCGTTTCCAGTGACAGGGGGTGAGCAAAACGCCCCTCCAAATGTTGGCAATCCAGTGTCTTGCCGGACTGGCATCCTTCGCTCGATTCAGCACGACTTTGCCGGCACCTGTTCCCGAGGGCACTGTCGCACCCAAGCTCAGTACCCACCCGCATGTTTTGAGGCAAGGCTCTAGTGACTAGGATAATTCAGTAAAACGTCTTTAATTTCATCAACTTGGCTATGTTGTAAGGATCACATAACAGTGGGCCTGCTGCTGTGGCTCTCTCGCAGAGCCACAATCTTCCAAACTTAAATGTCTGAAAACAGGAGCTGCAAATGATTGTGATTTAGCAACATAAGAACTAGGAGCGGGAATAGGCAATTCAGCCCCTCGAGCCTGCCCCACCATTCAACACGATCATGGCTGATCTCATTTCGGCCTCAACTCCAATTTCCCGCCCTCTCCCCAAAACCTTTCAACCCATTACTAGTTAAAATTCTGTCTATCTCCTCAAATTTATTCAGCGTCCCAGCATCCACTGCACTCTGAGCAAGTGAATTCCACACACTGTCCTTTCAAAAAAAAGGATCACAATGAACCGGTTCAAATCAGTCTTCACTGCACGAATCCTTTAAAAATTAATTAAAAGAAATTTCAAACATCTACCGCCCTCCCCAACACCCCCCGAGCTCACAGGGCATGTAATTACCTGCTGACCCATGTCTCAGCAATGCCGCTGGCTAGCTGCTTCGAAAAGGTCCATGGTGACTGTGCCATGGACTGATTGGCCCATCTGCATCAGCGCAACAGGAGATCAGAAACTCAGTGCATAAGATCATAAGAAATAGGAGAAGGAGTAGGTCATTCAGCCCCACAAGCCTACTCCGCCATTTAATAAGATCATGGCTGATCTGATTGTGGCCTTAACTCCACTTTCCTGTCTGTCCCCCGTAACCCTCAACTCCCTCGTCAATCAACAATCTGTCTAACTCAGCCTTGAATATATTCAATGGCCCGGCCTCCAATGCTCTCTGGGGGAAGAGAATTCCAAACACTAATGGCCCTCAGGGAAAAATATCCTCCTCATCCCCAACTTAAATGGGAGACCCCTTACCTTTGAAGTGTGTCCACTAGTTCTAGATTACCCCACAAAGGGTAACATCCTCTCAGTGTCCACCATGTCAAGTCCCCTCAGAATCTTATATGTTTCAATAAGATCGCCTCTCATTCTTCCAAACTCCAATGGGTATAAGGCCCAACCTGCTCAACCTTTACTCATAAGAAAAGCCCCCTTCATCCCCGGAATCAGCTTAAGTGAACCTTCTCTGAACGGCCTTCAATGCAAGTATATCTCAGCTTTAAGGAGACTAAAAAACTACACAAGGATCTCGAGGTGCGCTTTCACCAATATCCTGTACTGTTGGAGCAAGACTTCCCTACTTTTATACTCCATCCTCCTCGCAATAAAGGCCAACAGTCCATTTGTCTTCCTAATCACTTGCTGTACCTGCACACTGACTTTTTGTGATTCGCCCAGGTCCCTCTGTACCACGGCATTCTGCTGTCTCACTCCATTTAAATAATATTCTGCTTTTCTGTTCTTCCAACCTTTATCGAATGCCTTTTGGAGATCCAAATAAGCCACATCTACTGGTTCCCCTTTATCCCTTTATCCTCCCTCTTTGTTACATCCTCAAAGAACTCTAATAAATGTGTCAAACACGATTTTACCTTTCGTAAACCATGCTGACTCTGTTCAATTGTTACTACGCTTTTCTAAACATCCTGTTACCAGCAGGAGGATAAAGAGTGCAAGCTGCTCCATGGTGAAAGGCAGTGTACACCAAATACATCAAAATGGCGCTAAATCTGGCTCAGGCTCCATATTCATGACATCAGTAACATTGGCGTGAATAAAACTCCTCTTTCTCACACCAACATTCACAGCTACACAAAAGTTGTTCATCCCAACGATTCAGACACATCTACACTATTGACAATTTGGTTCATTCAAGACTGGGTTTCACTGGGGTGGGACTGTACTCTCTTCTCAATTATTACTGAAAAGAGAAACATGTTGTTGAAGCTTTTCGTTTTGCACTCATCAGAGCAAACACAAGAATGCCAAATTTCAGACAATCACAGCAGTTGATACCACAGGAGAAAAGGCTGCTGATTGGTAGGCAAGTCAACTCCAATTGACCAATGTTGGCCAGACTTATTTAAGGACGGCAGGTTTCCTTTCCTAAAAGGGCATTAGTGATCCAGATGAGTTTTTCTAACAACCCGGTAGTTTCACGGTCACCGTCGCCGAGACGAGTTTATTCCTGATTTATTTAACTGAGTTAATTCAAATTCCGCCAGCTGCTGCGCTGGGATTTGAACTCGGGCCCTCTGGGCCTTCCAGGCCTCCGAATTACTAGTCCACTAACAGAACCACTACGCTACAAAAGATTCACATAATTGATAAAGAGTTATAACCAAAGGTTGTCCTTCATCATTCAGGCATTACACAGTGTTTACAGTACAGAAACACACCAATCCACCTGACAGAATTAGGTCATTTAAAAAATGATTAAGAAGATTTGTTTCCTGTATCTTCGAAGTTGTGGAAGGTTTTACAGGCTGATAAGAGGCTGACAGGCTATATAATGTTTCACGGGTTCCTGTAATCTGAACGTTTTATTGAACGCACGTCCCACTGGATGTCACCCGGAGTTCGGGGAAGAGCTCCAGTCCCTCAGGAGCAGGAGGCTATTCAGCCCCTCCAGCCTTTTCTGCCATTCAAATTAGATCATGGCTGATCTGTCACCTAACTCAGTCTATCTGCCTTTGCCCCGTGTCCCTTAAAACTTTTGCTGGATTTTTTATCATCAACCTTAGTCTTCAAATTAACAATTTATCTAGTATTAATTGCCGTTTGTGGAGGAGAGTTTCAAACTTCCACCACCCCTTGTGTGGACAAGTGTTTCCTAGTTTCACTCCCGAAAGGTCTGGCTCGAATATTTGGACTCTGCCCCCTAGTCCTAGACCACCGTCCCCCGACCAGTGGAAGTAGTTTTCCTCTATCCACCCCATCAGTTCCCCTTCAAAAACCTCAATCAAAATCCCACCCCCCTGCCTTAACCGTCTAAATTCTAGCGAACACAATACTAGTTTGTGTAATCTCTCCCTGCAATTTAACCCTTGCAGTCCGCGTATCATTCTGGTGAATCTACCCTGCACTCCCTCCGGGGTCAATCTCTCCTTCCCAAGGTGTGGAGCCCAAAACTGCTCACAGCAACTCCAGGTGTGGTCTAAACAGGAATTCGTACAGCTGGAGCACAACTTCTACCCCCTTGTATTCTAACTCTCTAGAAAGGCCAGCATGCTGTTAGGCTCTTTAGTCATTTTCGGTGCCTAACCATGGCATTTTAATCATCTGTGCGCACATGAACCCCTATGCCTCTTTGGGCCTCCACCTGTTTCTAGATTTTCACCATTTGTAACGTCTCCAGCAGTCAGGGCTGTTTGATAGGGGCTTTGCATGCTACAGCTTCTAACTCAGAGACAGGAATGTTAGCATCAAGTCAAAAGTCTCCCTCCACATATTCGGGAAGTATGAGAGACTGTCTAATTATGCAGCGTACTTTGTAAATTATTTTAACATCTGAAGGCCACCAAAAGTCCATATTTTTCTTGAGGTATTAGCTGGGGGCGTAACTGAGAGCCAGACCTGTACACAAACGCAGAACTGCACTGCATTCTTTTGCCTCAAATGTTGAAGAGGGAAGGAGCGAAGTTCATAAAATGCCCAATGAGCACCTCATAAGGAGTGCTGCATAAGCCAGACATCGAGCCAGGCCGGAGACAGAGAGGTTCTCAAACAGTGTCAAGCCACAACCAGGACCAGACTCCATGTTCAGGCTTTCGCATTGACGTGTGCCTGAAGGCGCTTTACATTAACCCTAGCCTTCACTTTACATTAACCCTAAGTTGCCTGCGCCCAGCTCAGCGAACAGTGGGGCTGGGCCAACGTGCAAGGTCTGAAGGAGCTGAATAATTGACGGCATTCCGCCACAGTGCGTTCCACATGAGCTCACGTGACAATGACCGCACTTCAAGTAGTTTCTCGTGGGTGAAACGCTTTCATTGGACGACAAGCTAAGGAGTGCAAAGCTTTCATTCAAATCCTCACAGCCTTTTTCTTTCAGGATTTGCTTTTTCCAATTTTGATTTTAAAATTACACACCGCACATTCTGGATTTCCCCTTAGAAAGATCGGCCAGGCGGTTTTTTTCTTTATATTCATTCACTGGATGTGGGCGTCACTGGCTGGACCAGCATTTATTGCCCATCTCTAATTGCTTGAGAAGGTGGTGGGTGAGCCGCCTTCTTGAGCCGCTGCAGTCCATATGGTGTAGGTACACCCACAGTGCTGTTAGGGAGGGAGTTCCAGGATTTTGACCCAGCGACAGTGAAAGAACGGCGATATATTTCCAAATCAGGATGGTGAGTGGTTTGGAGGGGAACTTACAGGTGGTGGTGTTCCCTTGTGTCTGTTGCCCTTGTCCTTCTAGGTGGTAGCAGTTGTGGGTTTGGAAGATGCTGTTGGAAGGAGCCTTGGTGAGTTCCTGCAGTGCATCTTGTAGATGGTACACACACTGCTGCCACTGTGTGGTGGAGGGAGTGAATGTTGAAGGTGGTGGATGGGATGCCAATCGAGTGGGCTACTTTGTCCTGGGTGGTGTCGAGCTTCTTGAGTGTTGTTGGAGCTGCACTCATCCAGGCAAGTGGAGAGTATTCCATCACGCTCCTGACTTGTGCCTTGTAGATGGCGGACAGGCTTTGGGGAGTCGGGAGGTGAGTTACTCGCTGCTGGATTCTCAACCTCTGACCTGCTCTTGTAGCCACAGTATTTATATGGCTAGTCCAGTTCAGTTTCTGGTCAATGCTAGCCCTCAGGATGTTGATAGTGGGGGATTCAGCGATGGTAATGCCATTGAATGTCAAGGGGCGATGGTTAGATTCTCTCTTGTTGGAGATGGTCATTACCTGGCACTTGTGTGGCCTGAATGTTACTTGACTGTTGTCAGCCCAAGCCTGGATATCATCTAGCTCTTGCTGCATTTGGACATGGACTGCTTCAGAATCAGAGGGGTCGCAAATGGTGAACATTTTGCAATCATCAGCGAACATCCTCACTTCTGCCCTTATGATGGAAGGAAGGTCATTGATGAAGCAGCTGAAGGTGGTTGGGCCGAGGACACTACCCTGAGGAACTCTTGCAGTGATGTCCTGGAACTGAGATGACTGACCTCCAACAACCACAACCATCTTCGTATGTGCTAGGTACGACTCCAACAAGTGGAGGTTTCCCCGATTCCCATTAACTCGTTTTACCAGGGTTCCCTGATGCCACACTCGGTCAAATGCTGCCTTGATGTCCAGGGCAGTGATTCTCACCTTGCCAGTCTTGTTGTTTTTCGGCTGAGAATGCTCTGGGTTGTCTAACGAGTAAAGAAGCCTACTCGTCTACTATCTGTGCAATGGAAAACCACGCCAAGTTTGAGAGCACTTCTCAGGCCCATCTGTGGAGCCATATCCAGAGGAGCAACTCCAGGCCACGGCACAAGAAATACACAGTGCCTGCTCTTATCACAGTGCACGGACACTGCTACTTGTCAGCCATGGCTCGGTGGGTAGCACTCTAGCCAATGAATCACAAGGTTCCAGGTTGAACTCCCACTTCTATGGCTTGAGCACAAAAATCAAGGCTGACACTCCAGTGCCAGTGCTGGGGGAGTGCGGTACTGCCAGAGGTGCCACCTTTTGAATGGAACGTTAAACCAAGGCCCCATCAGCCTGCTCGAGAGGATCTAAAGGATCCCACGGCACTGTTTCGGAGATGAGCGGCGGCAGCAGCATCGGAGGGGGTTCTCCCCGGTGACCTGGGACCAATATTTATCCCTCAATCAACATCATACACATAAAAAAGCAGATTACCTACATTGCAGTTGGTGGGGGAGGGGATTTGCTGAGCACAAGTTAACAACCACTTTAGAACAATGACTACACTTCAAAAATATTCCATTGTCTGTAAAGTGCACCGAGACATCCAGTGGGCACGAGAGGGGCTATATAAACGCAAGCTTTTCTTTCTATCTAGCCCTGATGTCTAACAGTGCACCTGCGGCCTTCTACAACCAGTGGTCACCAGAGGGACAGGCACAGTAGACAACAGTGGTAACCTTACTTAAATGTCTTAATTGACTGCTTTGGTAGGTTCAGTTGTGTGCCTGTAAACCTCTGGCTTCCACGTAACGAAACTGAGAGAGCCCCGTCACATCAAATCGGCACAGAAACATCACATCAATTAATGCCAGAAATATTGCCAATATGCCTGTAATATTTTGTAATAAATTCCCAATTTCACTGTACATCTGTGTCGCTGATCATGCAATGCTGAAGATTACCCTATAAATCATGGCACTTCTGAATAAATCTGAGACCCCTCCTCCGCCAACACTCTACATTGCCAAAACACGTGTTAGTACCCAATAGATTCTGTTGACGGATGTTAAATATCCAGTAGTTTAGGGTAATAAGGTGAACAGATGTTGGGTATTGATTAGTTAATTATACTCAAATGTGTATATAAAGAGTCAGCCAGCACTGGGTGCCTTCCGCGGCTATGTTCCCAGCCGGGTGTCCTTGGAGAGGGAGCACACGGCATCTACCAGCATGATCGAGGCTTTCCGTGCTCAGTGAGCACCACAGCGTTTGGGGTGCTTTTTAGACCCTTTCGATCACATTTTGGCCTATGTTCGTAAGTTTCCTTTAACATTTGACTTTTAGTTCGCAGTGTCCCTTAAGGGGCTGCATCGTGTTTTGTCCCTCATTTCTCCTAATTTAGTTTAATTGGTTTGATCAAAAGTAAAGCACTGGGTGCCAGTTGTTAAGAATGGACAAGTAAAATCTGTGGTGAGCAATAAACAGTCTCTACCAAAGCATCCTAGTCTCAGTGCTTTCTTCACAACCACGCCTGGGATTTTCCTGACAACACTAACTATTCAGCAGTTCCTGTCCGACACACTTCAGACCTCTCAAGGATTCAAACTTCCAGGTCGAGAGTAAATATGTGTACACGAAAAAAAACCTCTCCGCAAACAGAACACACCAGAGCCACAATATCTACAGGCTCTTAACTGAGCTTTCCAAACAAAACCTGGATGTCAACTTAATTGCTCGCATGCCCTGTCATCTCACCTTGCACCTTGAAGAGACATAGACCCAGACCTCAGCAGCTGCAGGATACATCGTGCACTTTATACACACAATGCGCCAGCCCTTACGCCAACGGTGACACAGGCGAGCTATCCGATAATAAATACAGAAACCTGCGGCTTCTGGTCCATCATATCGTCAATCAACATTTCTTCTTTTATCTTTATATTAAAAAAACAGCCACCAACACCTCTTCAAAACTGCGACACAAAAATGCAAATTATCGTGCGAAGTCTGACGGGCGACAGACAGAAATTGGCGTGCAGATTACGATTCAGCAGGATCTGATATTGTTTGAGCCGTCACTAGTTTTATTCAGCGCGAGTAATGGTGATAATAGCGACTGGGAGGAGATACTGGTTTCAAACGAGTGCAGGAAGCACCCATGGAAAAGATTCAAGGGGAGCAAGAATATCGCACCCTGTAACTTCAACAAAACATAAAAATTGTATTTGTTGCTTTTTTGAGAAAACGTGATGCTTTTGCCCAAGACCAGTCTTGGAAGCTGGACGAATTAACCTCGGGCTGACCTTCCATTCCAGCTTCCCTCACTAACTGATCTGGAAATTCTGTTCACTCAACAGCTAGAAGTTTCACACTGTACTATAATACATTCTGTATTGCATGGTCCAATACAAAAGTGTTACTGCTTAGAATTACCACAATCGAGATCACTGTCAGCTCTGAAGAAGGGTCATACGGACTCGAAACGTCAACTCTTGTTTCTCTCTCCACAGATGCTGTCGGGCCTGCTGAGATTTTCCAGCGTTTTCTGTTTTTGTTTCCGATTTCCAGCGTCCGCAGTATTTTGCTTTTATCACTGACAGATCTGTTTTTATAAGAACATTTGGATCTGGTGCATTTCCGTCACGTGCACACACACAAAAAAAAAATACCAATTGACAGTCCTACATTTGACGGTCTCAAGTTCAAACCATTTCCTCTCCCCTCAGTTGCGTAATTATTGTTAAATTGAAGGCTAACTTATTCCAAGCAAATTTCCTGCAACTCAACTAACGTAGAGCGTTCTTATAACTACTTTAAAAACAATCATAAATGAGTTGTGACATGGAACAAAACTTTGCGGCCAACATCTCGGGAGAGTCATTACTTTGAACAATAACACTTTATAGGTTGAATTAAAAATTCCAACTTTAAGGGAAAAAAGTGTCCTCTCCATCTTAACATGAGCAATGCCATGGAAGGTCTACAAACATTTATAACAATGTATTGTATCCAGAACTTGCGTTATTACTGTGTCTCCTTGATCTTAACATGAGCAATGCTACAGAAGATAAATGATAATGGCTTGTATCCAAAACTTCTGTCACTCCAAACGACGTGTCATCTCCATTTTAACAAGAGCAATGCCACAGGTGATCTACAAATATTCATAACAATGCCTTGTGCCCAAAACTCAAGTTATTCCAAAACATGTGCCCTCTTCATCTTAACAAGAGCAATGCCACAGAAGATCTACAAACATTTAGAACAATGCCATTGCGTTAAAAATTCCTGTCAATACAAACTGTGTCCCCTCCATTTTAACACAAGCAATGCCACCGACGATCTACAAACTTCTGTAACAATGCATCATGGCCAAAACTCATGTTATTACAATCTAAAGTGCCCCCTCCCTCTTAACAAGAGCAGTTTCACGGAAAAGTCTACAAACATTTATCATAATGCATAGCGCTCAAAACACCCATCAATACAAACTATGCGCCTTCTGTAACCTGACATGGACACTCCCACAGCAAATCTACTGTACCACAAACGTTCTTCTCCTAAACCTGTTAGCGTTTGACCGCTAAACCGCAAAGCTGTAACCAAGTTTACAGTTATCAAGAACTACAATGCGTGAATCTGCCCCAACAAGTTCGTGCCAAAATGAAGGCCGATCAGGCCACCATTTTGGAAAAGAAAATCCCGGTTGTGAAATAAATCCAAATGGCATTCTAGGTATGAAAATACGTACGCGTGCAGGTTAGAGAGTCACCGAGCTCCTGACGCACACAGAGCACCACAAAAAAAAAGCTAATTGCGACACGACCGAATTTTTACGAGGCTCCTTAACCCTCAGATTGGAGATGCCAGGGTAAAACTGCCTCCTGCACCAATACATTCAAGAACGTTTTTTGCTCCGGCAGAGCGTCTTCACCCTTCAAACCCCGAACTATTTTAAGCACCTTTCACATCCTCTTACGAACTCGCAACTCAACGCCACATAGGTTACAACATCTGAAAATTTGCCGCCAAAAAAAAAATCCCCTTTGAAACGGCTTTAACAAAATGGCGCAGGGAGCACGCCAATCCGCCCCGCAGGGAACGAACGTCGCTATTCCAGCCATGGCGAACGAGAATAAGTCCTTCCCGTCGCCAGGTGCCGGCAGGTATTTTTTTTTGTGTGTGGGGGGGGGCGACTCCCGGTAGCGACGCCAAATTCGCCACAAGGCAACGCCCACGGGAGACGCCACCGCCGCGGCGCTTTCCTCTCTTCGGCTGCCACGCCGGCCGGCGAAACCCGACCGGCGCGGGAAGAGGCCGCTCGCCCCGTCGGGCCCGGTGCCGGCCCCGCCAACTCACCCCCACCCTCCTCCCTTTCCCTCGCGGACGTAAGAAGATCCCGAGCGTTTATCCGATTCCCCTTTCGAACGCTCCCCCACCGCCGCCGCCGCCCGCCTGCATCCGCTTCTTTCCGGCCGCCTGGCGGGTCTTTGGTGAGGGACAATGCCAAACGTTCTCCTTTCGGCGAGGAAAAGGACAGGGTGGTGGGGGGGGGAGATTAAGAAAAGAAAAATTATCCTTATTTTGGGGGAGGGGAGGGGGGTAAAAAGAAAAAGCAATGCAGGGAAAAGGAAAAAAGGAATCACTTTGCAAAATGATGCATGCACCCCGTTCTCAACTGACCTTTGCAAAAACAATACCTGAGAAAGGCAGAGAGATTTTTGTTTTAGGAGAGGAGGTTGGGGGGGTTAAAAGAAAAAGAAAAAGAAAAAGATGCATGCATTAGAGATATTTTTATATATATAGTTAATTAAAACAAAGAGAATTTACCTGGATTTTTTTTTGCTTTATATTCCTTGGGAGGTGGTGGTGGTGGTGGGGAGAAGATAAAAAAAAAGAGCAAAAGAGAAAAAGTCTTTGCACTTTAAGCTAAATGCAGCTGCCCGCAGTCAGACATGTTTTTTTTTTGGGGGGGGGGGGGGGGGGAAGGGAATTTAATAAAAAAAGGGGGAGGGAATTGAAAGAAAAATTGGAGAGAGAGGGAGGGAGTCAGAAAATAGTCCCTGGGTGGCATATGATGATGGGGGGGGGGTTAAAATATAAATAAATAAATCGGCGTTTTTTCGGGATAAAAACGGCTTCATCCGATAGAGGAGCCCCGATTTGTTGGAGAAGCTGACAGAAAGCCGGGGTTTATTCCAAGTTTTCACCCCCCCATCCTCATCCTCCTCTTCCTCACGGGTCTCGTCGTCGTCGTCGTCTCCCGATCGACCGAGCGAGCGAGCGGCCGGGCCTTCCAAGATGGCGGCCGCGCCCCTTCTCCTTCTCCTACCCGCTCGCGCCCCCCCCCCCCCCCAAGGCGGGAAACTTAACAACACGCACAAAAAAAAATAAACCCCCCACCGATTTTAACCCCCCACCCGGCATAAAGGGGTCGACCGCTGACAGAAACCATCATCCCCTCCCCCCCGCCCCCCCCCATTCTCCTCTCACCTTCGCCGTCTTCTTCGTTAAAAAAAATGGTTGCTTGGTTGGTTAGGGGGGGGGGGGTCGACGTCGAACTATTTTCTTTCTTCCATCCCAACGATCGCGCGCGCGCGAGGGCTGCACCACTTCCGGTTTCTCACAACCCCCCCCCCCCCCCGCCTTCTCTCTCCCCTCACCTACCTCGCGCGCG